>NC_079211.1:94274320-94279320 GCF_029633865.1 Lampris incognitus | reverse complement strand
TCTTTTGGGTGCTAGACTTTGCTTTATCAAATGAAATGAAGCAGAACTCAAACCTGTGTTATTTTTTGGGGTTCTGTGGTGTTGTGGCGAATGCACCTTTTGAATTTGCTCAAATAACATAACTTCAGGAAGTATTAAGTTAAGAGTTAAGAGTTGCACTGTGTTCTCTAAATTAAAAAGGTGGCATTGTTGCGTGCTTTGCTGAGAACCCTGGGAAACATAATTTAGCAATATGCATTACGTTATCAACAGTCCTCACCATTCTCCAGATAAAGGCTTTTTTAATTGACGCCCCACTTCAAGCTTTGTCACTATAGCTCACAAGGAGCCTTATCCTCCTATTGGCTATCAGATAGTGTAAAAATCATTAAAAATGGCTCAGCCCTTTGTGGCCGTCCGGGAGATAATCACAGCTGCCAGGTGGCTAAAGGTGACAGCAGAGGGATGGTGTTTGGGGCTGAAGTGAATAGCATCAATAGGTGAAGTGTTGAAAAGTTTTTCTCAGCCAAGATTTACCCTGTACTCGTTTCCAGCTGCTCTCCACCCTGCTGGGGGGGGGAAGATTCACAGGTTTGTTAAGTTAGCAGGAGGAAGTGGATGTAGCACGTTAAGAGAGAGCCTGAGCAGAAGGGGTAATTCATCCATCCACCCCCCTCCCCTCTTTCTCCCAATTGTATCTGGCCGATTACCCAATTCTTCCGAGCCTTCCCGGTCGCTGCTCCACCCCCACTGCCAATCCGGGGAGGGCTGCAGACTACCACATGCCTCCTCCGATACATGTGGAGTCACCAGCTGCTTCTTTTCACCTGACAGTGAGGAGTTACACCAGGGGGACGTAGCACATGGGAGGATCACGCTATTCCCCCCAGTTCCCCCTCCCCTCTGAACAGGCACCCCAACCGATCAGAGGAGGCGCTAGTGCGGCGACCAGGACACATACCCACATCCGGCTTCCCACCCGCAGACACGGCCAATTGTGTCTGTAGGGACGCCCGACCAAGTGGGAGGTAACGTGGGGATTTGAACTGGTGATCCCCGTGTTGGTAAGCAACAGAATAGACCATCATGCCACCCAGACGCCCCCTTCCATCCATCTTTAATTTCTATTTTGGTGTCATTCATGTTTTCTTAAAAAGGCTGAGATGATTAAGTAAAAATTACAAACTCAGAAAAGGGCAGAAAATTGGTCTCTAAAGCTGAATTCAAGAGTTAAAATGCTAAATTTAGCTGTTTTGAAACATCCTTAAAAAGCTGTGAATTCCAGGTGGTGTAGCCGTCTATTCCGTTGCCTACCACAACGGGGATCACCCGTTCCAATTGGAAAATAGGGTAATTGGCCAAGTATAATTTTTTTGTTTTTTTGTTTGTTGTTTTTTTTGGGGGGGGGGCAAAAGAATAAAAAAAAGAAAAGATGTGAATTAAGGAAATGCAATAACTTGATCAGTTCTGCAAACACATCACTCTACAGCTTTCTTTAGGAAAAGCGGGGGATGTGTTCCCAATGACTGCACACTCTTTTCTTTCTTTATCTATTTATTTGTTCAAACGGGTGTCAATTGTCAGAGTAACACAGAAGCCCGTCCAGGTTTGCACGGTGTTAGCTCTTTGGTTAGCTCTCCAGACTTCCCATACAGGAAATAAAAAGTGGCCACTTCCTGGTAATAACACAATGAGGCTGTGTTTAAGTTGAGATAAAAAAAAAACAGCATTTAGTTGCACAAAGCTACATGGCATAATATCCATAGCTAACTAATGAACCGAACAAATGGACATTTCCTGGTAATTAAGTGTAGTTCAAACATTAGGAGTCGGTTTCAAAAACGTACCGACTGCTGTTTTTAATGTACTGTTTTAATGAAAGAGCAGCGGGAATACTGGTTGTTTAAAATGTTCCCGTTCTATCCAGCCCCTCGACAAAAAAAAAAAAAAAAGTGGGTCACTCTCCAAACGGGAAGCCTGTGTCTACATTTTCAGCACAAGAAACAAATTGTTCACACTTCACACTTAGTCTCGCCATAGGACCCAAGCTCATTAAAACCTACAAGATAAAGGGCCCCAGCATAACCAGCACTGAGATCCACTTTGCAGCCGAAAGTACAGTCCAAGAGACACGGCATTACAGGACCCTCTGTCCCAGTTTGAATGATGACTAGTCAGATGTGTCCTCTGGTATAATAATGTGATATTTCATTGATCTCCAAAGATAATTTGGCTTTCCTTCACAGAGAGATCAGAGTGCAAGGTCACCCAAAAATAGTGTCCCTGATACTGTTACACACTCAACATCACACACCAGTGTCTTGAGGGACAAGCCAGCGTGTGTGTGTGTCTCACACACACACACACATACACACACATGCACACACAGACACACACACACCTTCGAAGTAAAAGTACACACCCTTGGGGCATCGTGTGTGTGTGTGTGTAAGCGTGCGCGTGCGCACTTGTCTGGCCCAGTGTAGTACTCGAGTCCAGAGCTCCGACTCGAGTCCTGATTTTCAGGACTCATGACTCGACTTGGACTTGAGCACTGATAACTCGGACTTGGACTTGAGCATTGACTGCATTCGGACTCGGAAGTTGGAGATGAGGACTTGGACTTGTTAATTGATAAGACTGTTTTTTGTTTTTGTGAGTTCCACAGGGTTCAGTTCAGGCGTTCCACAGGGTTCGGTTATAGGTCCTCTCCTTTTCTCCTTGTACACGACATCCCTGGGTTCTCTTAGTCGCTCGCATGACTTCTCTTACCATTGTTATGCCGATGATACCCCGCTCATCTTGTCCTTTCCTCCCTCTGATACACAAGTAGAGACACGCATCGCTGCATGCTTGACTGACATCTCTGAGTGGATGGCGACACACCACCTGAAGCTCAATCTGGACAAGACAGAGCTGATGTTCCTCCCGGGGAAAGGTTGCCCGCACTGAGACCTGGCCATCACCATTGACAACACCGTGGTGACGCCAACTCGGACTGTGAGGAATCTGGGTGTGATCCTGGATGACCAGCTGTCGTTTGCTGCAAACTTTGCATCGGTTGCTCGCTCCTGCAGATTTCTCATCAATAACATCAGGAGGATTCGCCCATTCCTCACCGACGAGATGGCACAGGTGCTCATCCAGGCTCTGGTCATCTCCCAGCTGGATTACGGCAACTCCCTCCTTGCTGGCGCCCCAGCGTCGGCCATCAGACCTCTGGAGCTTGTTCAGAAAGCTGCAGCTCGTCTGGTGTTCAACCACCCTAAGTTCTCCCACACAACTCCCCTTCTCATGTCCCTACACTGGCTCCCAGTAGCTGCTCGCATCCAGTTTAAGACTCTGGTGCTAGCCTACAGGGCAGTGAAAGGAACAGCTCCTTCCTATCTCCAGGCCATGGTCAAGCCCTACACCCCCGCCCGACCACTTCGCTCTGCTGCCTCGGGACGCCCCGTTGCCCCGTCGCTCAGAGGCCCCTGCTGCCCATCGACCTGGTCACGGCTCTTTTCTGTCCTGGCCCCACAGTGGTGGAATGAACTCCCCACTGATGTCAGGACAGCGGAGTCGCTGCCCATCTTTCGGCGCAGGCTGAAAACTCACCTCTTCAAGAACTACTACCCTGTTACTTGCTCTTAGCACTTATCGTATTCACTCATTAAAAAAACAAAACTCTTTCTTGCGCTTTTACTTTAGCACGAGTTTTGCTCTTAGATGCCTGTTAAGATGCACTTATGACCTCTGATGACTAGTAGTTCTCCTGATTTCCTATGTTAAATGCACTTATTGTAAGTCGCTTTGGATAAAAGCGTCAGCTAAATTACTGTGATGTAATGTAATGTGTGTGTGTGCGTGCGTGCGTGTCTGGGCCAGTGTTGTAGTACTCGAGTCCTGATTTTCAGAACTCATGACTCGACTTGGACTTGAGCACTGATAACTCGGACTTGGACTTGGACTCGAGCATTGACTGCATTTGGACTCGGAAGTTGGAGATGAGGACTTGGACTTGTTAATTGATAAAGACTGTTTTTTGTTTTTGTTAGTTTTTGTAATCGGCCCTAATAATTTGGCACACGATATTGACAGCAATATTAATACCGTAACATTATTCAATTTCGTGCAAGGGCAAGCACACGTGTTTCACCTACATGCAGATTCACGTGCATACTTTCATGTTGGAGGGTACGAGCCCACCTTCTTCGACTCAGACTCAACCTTGATGACCCGAACTCGGACTCAGGTAAAGGGGACTTGACTCGGACTTGACTCGGACTCTTCTTTGGGGACTCAGACTTGGACTCAAACTCTGGGGACTCGAGACTCGACTCGGACTCGAGGTTTAGTGACTCGACTACAACACTGGTCTGGGCTTACAGTTTCAAGCTGTTGGCCTATGATTATCTTAACACCTATAAGAGCAGAAAAACTTTGGATAATATAAGTTACATGCAACAGTGCACTGCATTCTTTTATCATCTCATTTTGTGTACCTGATCGTTAAACACACATTAAATACAAACACTTGTACATCACAATATGTACCGCATGATTTTAACGCAGAGCCATTTGGAGACAATATGGGATGACATTGATTTTTCAAAGTGCAGTGAAGCACATTTTTTCTGAGTTATCGGTTCTTCATGCAGTGGCGGTTCAACAAGGGCCACTTAGACAATCAGGAAGCTTTAATCAACCATTTCTCCTTTCAGAGTGTGTCGGTGCAAAACCTTGAGATCACGGGCAAAGAAGGCTTGGCTGCCGTACCTGCCTTTAATGGATCCTCACAGCACAAGACCATTAAAACTTATTTTTTTAGTCCACCAGTTTAGACGAGAGATTTGAAGCTGTTATTTAGTCTTCTTAATACGAAGAGGCATTCAAAACATAGAAGAAGAGAACATATGAAGAGCCATCTATTATTTAATGCGGCTGGCATCAGCTCAAGACACCAGCCCTATTAAATATTGCACATCAGTTAAGATACTTAAGTGTGTGTGTGTGTGTACAAATGATCTCCCTCGGGT
>NC_079211.1:94241820-94266820 GCF_029633865.1 Lampris incognitus | reverse complement strand
AAACCGCACCCTTCCCTCTAACAGAATATCAGTGAGCCTAACGTAATACATGCAAACACACTGGCCACAGTCAACAATGCAGTGCTTATAACCTTATCGGTAGTTATGTCAAGTGAGAGGGAGCTAGTAAACATATGTCGACCACCGTGGCTATGAATGAGTAGCAGGAAGTTCTGTTGCTCCCTATGATGGTAGCCAATATCCATGCAGGCCATTATGTGGTGGCTGTGAATGCATCACAGACACAGCCTCCCTCCCATGTAAAAGAGATGGTCAACGGCACAATGCTTTCATAGTGGACACCGGATCTCACCATGGACACCAGCTACGTCTGTTAAGGCCAATAAGGGTTTCGCATGGACCTACTTCCAGTACTGCCACTTCAAACCAAACGTGATAATCACCGTGCCAGGAAGTTGTAGGGCAAACATGGACATTTTAACAGACAGGGGGCATGGAGGGGTCGCACTACTGCCGAGGAGGTGCCAGCCCAGAGATCTGGTAATGTCAGACGTACCAACCTCGTGCTCTGCAGGAGGTTGGTACGGCTGACATTACCGGATCCTCCCTCCCGCTGGGCCGGGAGAACCACGCAATCTGTGCCAAGACAAGGCCGGCAAGCACCAGCCCGACACAGGGCAAGGGGCATACAGATGACAGAGAGGCAGACTGTATAAGGTACAAACCAGGCATGTGACTTTTAATCGGTTAAATGTTAACGAAAGACTAAACATTTGGAAAAATAACAAAACGTTTCAACGCAATTAAAAAAAAGTTTTGTCTGCAGACATTAGAAAATTCATTTATAACCATTTTACTTCATCGGGTCCTGCTCTGACTGTGATCTTAGGCAGACGTTTCAGTTTTATTTTTATATATATATATATATTTTTTTTTTTTTATTAGTTTTTTTTTTTTTTAAGCATTTCTTGAACAGCTCTGATGTGTTAAACAGCCAGGAGCATACGACTGGTTTGGACCCAGCGACCAAGCTTGGAACTGAAAATCACATGACCCCATTTGGCCCAATACATATATATATATATATATATATATATATATATATATATATATATATATATATATATATATACATCCCCCCCATAGTGATATATTGGGAAAGGAAACCCATAAAATCATTGCAAAAGAGCAAAAATTCTTTGAATGATCAACTTTTTTTTTTATCCCTTTTTTGCCACAATTGCATCTGGCCAATGACCCCACTCTTCCAAGCTAACCCAGTCACTGCTCTTCCCGCTTTGCCGATCCGGGGAGGGCTGCAGACCACCACATGCCTCCTCTGATACATGTGGAGTCACCAGCCGCTTCTTTTCACCTGACAGTGAGGAGTTTCACCAGGGGGACGTAGCACGTGGGAGGCTCACGCTATTCCCCCCAGTTTCCCCTCCCCCCCGAACAGGCGCCGTGACAGACCAGAGGAGGCGTTAGTGCAGCGACCAGGACACATACGCACAACAGGACACAGTTGGACCGGCTTCCCACCCGCAGACACGGCCAATTGTGTCTGCAGGGACGCCCGATCAGGCCGGTGTGGGTTCCACTTCTGCTCGGGTACAGTATCGACTCGGGGTCCTTCGACTACATATGAAGTCATGGATTATGTCGCTAGCTAGCGTTGTTTAATGCTAGCTTTATAGCTATTTAGCTGTGTGTGTTTTTTACAATCCACGTTGACACAGAGTTGGTTAGTAAAGGTGCGAGGGCAGAAGGCCCGAGCTGCGTCTAACGTCACTCTACTGTTTCTCGCTGTTCCTACACTAAGCTAGCCCCTACCCAAGTCACAGGACCCCGAGCACATCCGGTGGGCTGAGTAGATCAGGTACTCACACCGGAGGTTTGATCCGACGATCCCCATGTTGGTAGGCAACGGAACAGCCACTATGCTACCTGGACGCCCCCTTATTATCAACTGTTAATTCACAGAGTCCCTTTTTTTTTTTAAACAAGCCACTTTTTTTCATGAACGTGCATGCCGTGAAAGTCATACGTGCACGCTCATGCAACACGTGAGACGAGCCAGATCACCATGAGCTCAGCGTGCCCGAACCGCACCAGCAGCCAAACTCCTGCATGCATGACTGGCATTCACAAGAAAGTGGTCTGCAAAAAAAAGAGGCATGAAATGAAACATGGTCACTCAGAGTTGATTTTCCAACGTTTTGTAGGCCTTCTTTCCTAATATATCTCCATGGGGGGGGGGAAAGCCTTTGTGGGCTTGTTGGCATCACGTGACTTGACCGCTGAGCCCGTTCCGGCTGCATGGCTGGGTGAGCAACTCTCACAGGAATGAGTGGGCCGCCATGTCTCAGTCCACCCTCCGGTTCTGTTGATACCGCCACGGTGTCTGCATGTGCTCGACTGCACGTACAGACATTTCAGTCCGACTGACTTTATCTAAAATGATTTGCAAAGAAAACAAGCGCCGCTCGGTCACATGCTGATCAGACTTCTCAGAATAAAGTGAAATGTAAACTTTGCGACGCGGAGTTAACGCGGAGCCATGGCACCGGGGCGATGCTAAATCATCTGACAGTAAGTGTGACAGATGACGCGGGGAAGCTGTCAGCTCCGGTCCATAATCTGGTTTTAGCCTTCTATTGATGGAATGACAGCATCTTTATTTCCATCTTCTCGCTTGAAGGGAAAAAAGATTTAATACTGTACTTTGTGTGTTAGGGAATGAGCTTACTTAAAGTCTTTGTTGTTAAAACGTGCTTTTTTTGTGTGTAGTTACACAATGTAAAGATGCTGCAAAGCCAGCACCTTATTAGGCCTTGTACGTTCTCAGAGTGTGTGTGTGTGTGTGTGTCCACATTGCATCTTTATGCATGCAAGCATGCACATGTACCCAGACATATTTGTGTGTGTGTGTGTGTGTGTGTGTGTGTGTGTGTGTGCACATTGCATCATTATGCATGCAAACATGCAATGCACATGTACCTGGACATACGTATTTGTATGTGTGTGTGTGTGTGTGTTGGGGGGGGGGGTTATCACACACACTCACACAAACCTTGTTGTTTAAATGATTAAATGCATTTTTTTTGTGTGATTTAGACATTTAACATTTTGTGAGTTTTACCTGTCACTCGTACCAACAGCTCAACCTCTGCCGTAGACATGCCAGCCACGCACGCGTGCCTCCAGATATAACCAGATATAACGAGATATAACCTGATATAACCAGATATAACCTGATATAACCAGATATAACCTGGCACTAGCAGGATCCCCGTAGGGCAGAAACTGGCTAAAACTACAGCTAGACCTTAGATTAGGGCTTGCTTTAATTTGCACGATATTGCATGAGGAATATAAATCGCACAATTTAGTCTCGATTATTCCTCAATTATTCCTCAAATGTGAGGGATAAATTACTTTGTTTAATTTCTGGTTTCTTGATAAGTATTTTAATGACTATTTTCCACTTAAAACAAATTACAATGAGTCGGAGTTTCCAATTCACCAACTTTCTATGACTAGCAGCTGTGGTAAACAGTTCCAAGATAAGATTTGATGCGATTAATTTCTGAAACTCTGGATTTCCCAGCTACTTGCCTCAACACACACACACACACACACAAATATGTCTGGGTACACGTGCATGCTTGCACGCATAAGGATGCAATGTGGACACACACTCACACACACACACACACACACACACACAGTTGTGTTTAACATGCGCATACAGATGAACCAAGCAGAGTAAGTCTATGTTGATGTTGGGTCTTTTCAGCATGGGGACTGTCTAGATGGCACTCTAAGTAGATGTAGGTTCATGCTCGCATTTTACTTTAATATAGTCAGTTAAGGTATAAGGTATAATTTATACACACCAATATGTTTCATTCACAAATTAATACCGCACTCATTCAAAACACATTGTTTGCACAGATATATTTTGTGAATTTATATCGTGGTTTAATCTGGCCAGCTGGGACCTTAGCATGGTGAACCCCATTCAAATGTGTACACGTGGGGTGTGCGGGTAGCAGGCCGGTCTATTTTGTTACCTACCAACACGGGGATCACCGGTTTGAATCTCCGTGTTACCTCCGGCTTGGTCAGACTCAGGTGTCCCTACAGACACAACTGGCCGTGTCTGCGGGTGGGAAGCCGGCTGTGGGGATGTGTCCTGGTCATTGCACTAGCGCCTCCTGTGGTCGGTCGGGGCACCTGTTCGTGGGGGAGGGGGAACTGGGGGGGGGGGAGATAGCGTGATCGTCCCCCTGGAGAAACTCCACACTGTCAGGTGAAAAGAAGCGGCTGGCGACTCCACATGTATCGGAGGAGGTGTGTGGTAGTCTGCAGCCCTCCCTGGATCGGCAGAGGGGGTGGAGCAGTGACCGGGATGGTTCAGAAGAGTGGGGCAATTGGTCAGGTACAACTGGGGAGAAAAAGGGGGTAAAACGCCACAAAAGCAAGCGTGCATGTGTGTGCTTTTGTTTTTCACACTGGGCAGGCCGACTTGATACAGAGCAGTGGCGTTGGGAAGAAAATGCATTTTTCAACCAAAAAAATAAATAAATAAAGAGAAATATGATTATCAGCAAGCCGCGAGGAGAGATAGTAGCCCCGTGTGGAGAAAAAGCATGTTGCCTTGTAACTACACCCTGGCATAAGTGGGGGCACTGTGGGGCAAATATACTGGCCTATACCTGTACAAAGCGGGAGCTGACAGAGAGCCATGGAGTGCGGGGGAGGAAACCGTGGATCAGCGCCAGTCAGCTGCTAAACACTTGCCTGCCCCCCCCCCATCAGAGTTAGCAGGTAGCAGGGAAAGGTCAGAGAGCGCCGGTCGGGGACAGTCTGACACTGGCGAAGGCCACTAAGTGTTTCCCTGTGCCAGCCTGGCATTGTGAGGACATTTTCCATCTCCCTTTCGCACACTGCCATTGATCAAATCGAACCTCATAGTCGCTAAATCCGTTAATGGCACGCAGAAGTTCAGGACCACACGACTCTTACTAACAGAACAGAAAGGATAAAGGTAAAAGAAGAGAAAGCACATCACATAAACAGAACAATAGACAATATACGGTAATGTGAAGCAAATGTATTGGGAGTGACTGCCAAGAAGGATGGAAGGGCTTCAACTGCTTATCTTCCCCTCATTGAGTCTACCTTTACTACTTCCTTCCTGTTCTGCTCTCTCCTCGCTGTGTCTCCTCTTGCCTCACCGGTCCCTCGGCTACGCCCTTCCTTCCTCACAAAGCTGCTCCATTCTGTTCAGTCGCCTCCCCACATGGAGCATGGCGACACGGCAACGTGAGACGTTTCATCATAGAAACACCTCACACACACACACACACACACACACAGAGGAGTGACCCCATTAATGAGACAAATACTGGCCTCTAATCAACGCTGGACCCTCGTCAACACCATGGCGGGTTTGCCTGGCATGATACAAGCCTGAACGTATTATGTGAGAAGTGTAAGTAGAAAGAGAGCTGAAGGTGGCGGGAGAGAGGGAGGGGAACTGTGTGTGTGTGTGTGTGTGTGTGTGTGTGTGTGTGTGTGTGTGTGTGTGTGTGTGTGTGTTTACCCATCATTGGACTAAACCATATGAATCTCAACCAGAGCTAATCTGTCCCATGCACACTGGCCAGCCCTCATTACGCATTTTATTAATATGGCTCTCAAACAGGGATGAATATGGTGATGAGAGAGGAAGAGCGAGAGGGGAAGATAGACAGCGGAATGTTGATCATATTCTAATACTTTAATTCAATGTGTGCCCAAATTTCTTGCTAATGAAGAACTTTGAGTATGAAAAAAATTTTGGAAACAGAAAAAGAGTAGCGCGAGAGGGCGAGGAGGGGAGAAAAGAGGGAAAGGGGAGGACATTCTGGAAGAGGCCATTAGATGGCTTGAAGGTCAGCAGATCTTCTGTGAGGCAATAACTGATGCCCAGAATGGCCTCCAAGGCACAACCTCGCATGCACCCAGTCCAAAGTAGGGGGGGGGGCGGGGGGGAGACCGGGGGGGCCCTAGAATTGTATCAAAAAGATGCACGAAAAACAAATCGAAGTACACAGAGAACGACTGTGAAGAAAACCTCTGTGAGAGAGCAGGACAGTGACGACTAGACAGGATGTGAACATCACATGAGGCGGATAGAATTGATGTTGCTTTGTTATGGCTGGAAAACTGTAACAACACACACACACACACACACACACACACACACACACACACACACACACACACACACACACACACACACACGCACACTCACTCACACATTCACTCACACACACACTCACTCACACACTCACACACACACACACAAAGGGGGCTGGGTAAGGTGTCTCTGAAAGGTGGTGTCATTGATAGGGTTTTGTGAATTAGCTAATGAGTTGTATGAAAGGTTGTGAATTCGTCAGGGGAAGAAGAGAGAAGGGAGCACACCTGTCACACATCCTCAGACCTACTCCGGGGGAAGCCAGTGTGTGTGTGTTTGTGTGTGTGTGTGTGTGTGTGAGAGAGAGGGAGAGAGAGAGAGAGAGAGAGAGAGAGAGAGAGAGAGAGAGAGAGAGAGAGAGAGAGAGAGAGAGAGAGAGAGAGAGAGAGAGAGAGAGAGAGAGGGAGATGGAGAGAGGGAGAGAGAGAGAGGAGAGAGAGGGAGAGGGAGACAGAGAGAGAGAAGGGGGAGAGAGAGAGAGAGAGAGAGAGAGAGAGAGAGAGAGAGAGAGAGAGAGAGAGAGAGAGAGAGAGAGAGAGAGAGAGAGAGAGAGAGAGAGAGAGAGAGAGAGAGAGAGAGAGAGAGAGAGAGAGAGAGAGAGAGAGGGGGAGAGGGAGAGAGGGAGAGAGAGAGAGGGAGAGGGAGAGAGAGAGGGAGAGGGAGAGGAGAGGGGGGGTACGTACGACAAAATGAGGACCACTCATGTATTTGTCAGAGCAGGAGATAAAGGACTGAGTGCATGTCTGAGAAAGTGAGCAACAACTTGTGTGTGTGTGGTGTGTGTGTGTATGTGTGTGTGTACACGTGCATGTACGTGCACACCCCATTGCCCACCTGTCAGCGGTTCACTGCTGCTTGCTGCTCTCTGTGGCCTCATTACTGCCCGTTTGCCCATCTGTCTGTCTGTCCAGCTGCCCCCGTCTGTCTACCTCTCCGTCCTTTTCTGTGTCTTATTGGTTGGCAGTTTGAACAGTCAACATCAGCCTAATCCTGTGGCACTTCCCAAGTGCAGGAGCCAGATGACTAAATTTGTCTCTTAGTTGTGGGATCCAGCAAACTCCAAGCGTGTCATCTGAGCAGTCATGTGGGGGACTGGCCACATGCAGGCCTGCAGCCTACTTTGGGCATAACACCGATATTCTATTTTAGAAAAACTAGACACCAGCTACCTCTGCTGTCTGCGGTGACTGAGTCAGTCTGTCCTTTCTATTTGCGGCCGTCCCGTCCATTCAGGGTCGGACACACTTTGGTTTTCAATTCCCCCGTTGTTTCAGTGGCTTATCCTTCAAAGGTTTTGTGTTTGTCTGACTAAAACACATTTTTTTTTCTTCCCGATGCCCCCAATTTTCTCCACACAAATTCTTCGTTATCGTCAGAACCACGTGCCACTTGATGGCATGCTACCCTGGTGTGAATCTCCTTCTTCTAACATGTGACTGCCGCTCATTTGGACATTCCGGTCTTGTTTGGCCGCCAATGCTGAAGTAGAGGCGACCCATATGGGACTTATCTATGGCCATGGAATTAAAAAAATAATGCCCCCCCCAACTTTGTTCTCCCTAATTGTATCCCGCCAATTACCCCACTCTTCCGAGCCATCCCAGTCGCTGGCTCCACCCCCTCTGCAGACTACCACATGCCTCCTCTGATACATGTGGAGTCGCCAGCCGCTTCTTTTCACCTGACAGTGAGGAGTTTCACCAGGGGGACGTAGCACGTGGGAGGATCACGCTATTCCCCCCCAGTTCCCCCTCCCCCCCTGAACAGGTGCCCCAACCGACCAGAGGAGGCGCTAGTGCAGCAACCAGGACACATACCCACATCCGGCTTCCCGCCCGCAGACATGGCCAATTGTGTCTGTGGGGACGCCCGACCAAGCCGGAGGTAACACGGGGATTCGAACCGGCGATCCCCGTGTTGGTAGGCAACGGAATAGACCGCCAGCCACCCAGACGCCCCACAATACAATATTTTTGACAAGAGAGGGCCACAGTTGCTTCAGTATGTATCGCTAGAATTTTAAACAATTATCTGGCGTTTTACAACGTCAGAGACTGTTAAAGATTACAAACTAGCCGTCATGAAGAAGACAATCGCTTACCAGAAACTAAGGCAACTGTCACGCCATCCATGGAAAACTCAGACACCACGCCTTGCTCAGTGGAACTACAGTGCCATGAAAAAGCATTTGCCCCCTTCCTGATTTCCTCTATTTTTGCATATTTGCATGATTGGATGGTTTCAGGTTGTCATGCGAAATGCAATGTCAGACAAGGAGAACCCGAGTAAACAAAATAAACACATTTAAATGATAATTTCATTTATTGAAGAAAAAACGAAGTTATCCAACAGCCCATATTCCCCCATGTGAAAAGTAACTGCGCCCCCTGAACCTGATAACTGGTTGTTTCTCCTTCAGCAGCAACAACTGCAAGCAACTGCACTCCCTACGGCTGCATGGAGATCAGCCCTTCACCTCGCTGTGCAGGACCCTCGGTCCGCTCTACCCGCAGAAGGGCTGTAATTCAGCCACACTGGAAGGTTTTCAAGCACGGACTGCTTGTTTAAGGTCCTGCCACAGCATCTTGATGGTGTTCACCTCGGGACTTTCACTCGGCCACTCCAAAACCTTAATTTTCTTTTGTTTGAGTCATTCTGAGTGGGACTTACTTTTGTGTTGTGTTGTGTAAAATCTAATCAGCTGCTTTGCATACTAAGGTCATCATGCAGAATTACCGGTCAATCGGTACATTTACCAACTCAGCGCTCATTGTGTGCATTTACCGTAACATGTATAGTTAATAGGCCACTGTCTACTACTACTACTTTCGGCTGCTCCTGTTAGGGGCCGCCACAACAGATCATCCGTTTCCATTTCTCCCTGTCCTCTGCATCTTCCTCTGTCACACCAGCCACCTGCATGTCCTCCCTCACCACATCCATAAACCTCCTCTTTGGCCTTCCTCTTCTCCTCTTCCCTGGCAGCTCCATCTTCAGCATCCTTCTCCCAATATACCCAGCATCTCTCCTCCACACATGTCCAGACCATCTCAATCTTGCCTCTCTTGCTTTATCTCCAAACCGTCCAACCTGAGCTGTCCCTCTAATATAATCGTTCCTAATCCTGTCCTTCTTCGTTACTCCCAGTGAAAATCTTAGCAAGTTAATAGGCCACTGTGCCAGTCTAATATATTATCTATGAAGAATATTGTGTGTTTCTGGTGTCCGGGTAGCACAGCAGTCAGTCTATTCCGTTGCATGGGGATCTCAAGTTCGAATCCCCATGTTACCTCCGGCTTGGTCAGGCTTCCCTACAGACATAATTGGCTGTGTCTGCGGGTGGGAAGCCGGATGTGGGTATGTGTCCTGGTCACTGCAGTAGCGCCTCCTCTGGTCGGTCGGGGTGCCTCCTCTGGTCAGTCATGGGAACTGGGGGGCATAGCATGATCCTCCCACGCGCAACGTCCCCCTGACGAAACTGCTCCCTGTCAGGTGACAGGAAGCAGCCGGCGACTCCACATGTATCGGAGGAGGCACGCGGTAGTCTCCAGACCTCCCCGGGTCGGTAGAGGAGGTGGAGCAGCAACTGGGATGGCTTGGAAGAGTGGGGTAATTGGCTGGGTACAATTGAGGAGATAAAGGGGGGGGGAACCCCCCCCCAAAAAAAGGATATTGTTTTTTTGTAATGGTGGGTTCCCAAAATGCCATGATCGCTGTTCACTGTCAATGGTACAGAAGTGTCTGTCGCTAATAGCTGTGCTGCCAACATGTACACGACATTGTGTTGGCTTCGTGAGGTAGGAGGGCACGGCTGTCATGCATTTTGCACCCCGCCCCGTTGTCACCACACCCTGCTGATGTGTACGAACAGCTTGTGTGATGATGCAATTATTTGTAAGGAGGATTTACGTTTCGGGTTAGAAATGAGCTGTTTTTGGTTTTGGTGTCTCTCCGTGTTTGCTCGTTGCATTGCCTAGGTTGGCCTTGCATCTTCCTGCTTTTTGTTTCACAGCTGGAATGGTCGTGTAATTTTTTTGCGGGACTATCGGAGGACACAGTAAGCTGCGCTGATAATGTGCTTTTTTTTTTTTCCCCTGACGAGGGAAGGGGGTTCAGAGGGCCAAGGTTTAAGAGTCATGGCTTGCTACTGAAGTATATCATCATTTGTGTTGTGTGCAAAACTCAGTGATGGACTGAAAAACACTATGGTCAGTGGGTAGACTGGGAATTTCTTTCACACCGCTTCCAGTCTGTCGCCTATCTGGATGTCGCTGGCTGACATGTCTTCTAAACATGGTGATATACTGTACATAAAGATGGCAGATGACGATGGCGAGCCTCCTTTACGTGCTCAGACAGGGAACGGTGTCCCTTCCTTCATATATTTTGGCAAAAACGATTCACAAAGCTCCAGGGGCAAGTGACAGATGAGACATTTCGGTGTGGTATTTCTGACCACTTGAACTTCCTGAACCTGGACTTGTTCAGGGATGAGAGAAGGCCTAACAACGTCTGGATCAACATGAGCATGTCAAGCTTCTCTCGTATGAATGACATGAACACAAGTGCATGAGTTAAGTGCTGTGTGAATAACGGCAACCTGGACCAATATTTCAATGAGGATGGCTGCCATGCAAATTTTGCTGTGCAACTTCTCTCCCTGATCAACGTTTTTATAACTGTGATAGTAGCTCTGTGATGGACTGGGGCCCTGTGATGGACTGGCGGCCTTTCCAGGGTGTCTCCCTGCCTGCCACCTAATGACTGCTGGGATAGGCTCCAGCATCCCGCAATCCCGATTGGGATAAGCGGCTTGGATAATGGATGGATGGATAGTAGCTCTTGTGGATAAAAAAACAAAACAAAAACAAATCTGATTCATGTCAGCCTACACAGCTTGAGGTCTGAGGATTTAAAATTTAATTTCTTCTGAGTTGGTGTTAAAATCACAGTAAGCAGCTCTTGTTTCTGTAATGAGGGATGAGAAAGTTCCCTACGGCAACTTTGATCAATAGAATCGCACAATTTTAACGCCTCTCTTCTCTTCCCTCTCTTTTTGGAAACTTTATGACCCTCTCTCTACATCAACATTTTGCTGTTGTCCTTCTTGCTCTTTTTTCCCCAACATGGTATTGACAGTAGAGGCAAGAGTTAAATCGTGTCAACAGACACAAATTCAGTCCACCCACACGATTAACCTATTAACTCTTAATTCAAAGCCTTCTCTTTCATTTATGTGCCTATTCATCATCCACTGTCTCTGTCCTCCCTCCCCCTTCTCCTCCTCTCCCCTCTATCGAGACGAGGTCCTTCAACTTCCATAGCTTAGATGAATACATTAAAAAAAATTTTTTTAAATCTATGTCGCCTAAGGATTCAGAGTTAGGATTATGAGAAAGGCTGGAAGGTGACAACAGCTAGAGTTATGCTGCATGCTGCTGAATATGCAGAGGGGTTTGCAATGTGTTTTGAGTCTCAAACCATAGTTTAAGAAACTGTACTCTGGAGCATCTAGTTAAAAGCCAGTTCTTCTCTTCATGTCATATCAAGTCAGTGTTAGGAGGCATATGAGTCACTTGAAGACGTTTCTTTGCCTTTAACATCTTCCTCTCCATCTTCCGTCTCTCTCACATCCTCCATCTTTTCTAACGCTCTTCCTGTCTAGCGTTCTCTCTGGTAATCATCTCTACTGACATAAAACGTGATTCTCTGAGATGATGGGAGACTCTCAGTCAAATAACTTTCGATAGCCTGTCTGCAGTTCGCTGCAGGCAGTCCAAGGATGAAACCGCTCCTTAAAATCAGGATCATTATCCCCACCAGGCACATAACGTTTGGTCGTGTGTGTGTGTGTGTGTGTGTGTGTGTGTGTGTGTGTGTGTGTGTGTGTGTGTGTGTGTGTGTGTGTGTGTGTGTGTGTGCGTGTGTGTGTGTGTGTGTGCGTGCGTGCGTGCGTGCGTGTGTGTGTGTGTGCGTGTGTGTGTGTCTGCCTGTGGCTAACCTCGCAAACTACCGGACCTATCAGCCTACAATTTTTGTGCAACGTTATGACTGTATGATGAAGAAATTCTCGTGGGGGCAGCGATTAAAAATCTTCGAAAAACGTTTATTCTCATTATCGCCGCTCCCTCTCTTCATTCACTCTCTAGCTTGCTCAAACAGCACTGCTGTCTGTCACCGCCCAACATGAGTCAACCGCGCGTGTTTTACCTTTACGGTTGACTCGGACTGGGAAGACATGATCCAAAGTTATTAAAAGAATTTTAATAATCCAAAAAAATGCAAACTTTATAAAGGAACAACTTCCTCTCGGTTGCAGTTAAAACAGGAAGTGTTGCATATTCCTGTCACTGCCCGATCTGTGTCAACCGTAGATTTGAGTCGCACATGTTTGAGCCTTTACTGTTTACCCAGCTTTATTATAATATGAAAATAAAGACAGGGTTAGGGTTAGACCAAAATGGCTGCATAGCAAACCTTCGCCTTTTAGAAAGTGCCACTTCATATTTGACTTGGTCACATTCATGCAAGGGTCCATCTAGGAGGCTGCACATCCACACACTGACAGGCAAAACGTTTTCATTAGGTCCATTTTTTTTGTTAGTTTGAGCGCTTGTAGAACCTGATAATGTAATAAATCCCCGATAATGTAATAACCCTTATAATGTAATAAAAAATGCACTTGGGGCCATTGAAAATGCAATAAAACCCGATAATGTAATAACTTCACGATAATGTAATAAAGTGCATTTTCCGATAATGTAATACACTTTTGACCGATAATGTAATAAAGTATTGCATTAACAGGAGGTTATTACATGATCAGGTTAGCCTTCATTTTGCAGGTCCTGATAATGTAATAATTCCCCAATATTGTAATAATTTAACAGCAGACCACCTATTAATGGGTTCAAGTGGTGATACTGTGTTGGCAACTCTAGCTCCGAAGCTCTAGCGCCACCAACAGGTCAAAGTTGGACATGCATGAATGTTTATTAACTTTTGACCTGTTTATCCATTTTTCACAACCACCGTATCACTGAAATGAACGTTATTACATTATCAGGAAGTTATGACATTATCAGGTTTTATTGCCTTTTCAATGGGCTCAAGAGCAGATTTTTATTACATTATCGGGGATATTACATTATCAGGAAGTTATGACATTATCAGGTTTTATTGCATTTTCAATGGGCTCAAGAGCAGATTTTTATTACATTATCGGGGTTACTACATTATCGGGGATTTATTACATTATCAGGTTCTACAGCGCTGCACATTAAACACGTTTTCCCTACATTTCCCGTTCAACTGACTCGGGCGCTGCACAAATATCTTATAACGGCAGTAAAACACTGGTTTTTCTGTCCATGTGTGCGTGTACCTGTCTGCTGATAATCTCTCATACTACCGGGCCTGCAGCATCAAGGATCGCCGTGATTCAAAACCTTTGAAAAACCTGTTTTGTGTGTTCACTCCTCGGCTGGTTTTGTCCGAGTACCAGAAAAGGGGAGGTACGCATGGCAAAGATCTGCACCCTACTGAGCGCACTTTTCTAGTTTCACTTGTGCTCAGTTCAGTGGCCATGAAGACCTTCTACAGTTACTTAGTATTTGTATGATGTTCTTCCACAATTTCTGTGAGACATAATCATCAATGATAACAGTAACCGAGGAACCAGAATAAGTCTCCAGCAAACCAAATCAAACACATTTTAACAAAACGCCATCACTCAAAGGCTATTTTTTCAACCGCTAGGTATCGACAAAAACAGTTTAGGTTTTCGTTCCCCTTTAAGTTAGAAGACACAAAACTACAGCTGAGTTTTGTATCACCGCAGATTTGCTATGCAGAAAATATAGCCAGCTGGCTTCGATCCTGAGTTGAGTTGTTTCTGATTACCTGAATAGTACTAGACAAGAATTACTCCAATGGCTCTACGTAAAATACAACACGCACACCCACATAAAAAGACTACTTAAGATTGTCTTTATCTCACTTAATTGAATGAAGAGTCTTGATGCACCTGCAGTTATTTGATCAAAGGTGTCTTAATGAACTCAAGAGTGAAATGTACATAAATGATGGTCAATGCCGCACTACAAATACACACCCATGCACAAACACACACACACCAGGAACACACAAACACGTTTAGGTGAGGACAAAAGCAATATCAAAAATATTTCTACATACGCACCACACGTTTACTCGAACAGATACACATATAGCCACACATTCACTAAAGCATGCATTTGTACGCAGTGTTGTTGTGTGCACATTTTCGTAATAGGATACATCTTTATACTCATAGGATATTGCAGCATTTGTGTAAGCAACCCACCTACCTTATAAAGATACTATAAAGTAGTATCTTGGCAACTGAAAACTCACGATGTACACACACACACACACCCACACACACACACACCGGCCTCTGGAAATGGTTTCCAGGGACTAACTTTTGTCATTAAGTGTCTTACTTTGTTACAGTGAGATTTAATTTGACTGCACACGGAGGTGTCTCGACACACAAGTTATGAATAGACATGACAGTGCATTGTGCACACTCACATAATCAGGCACCAAACTGTTTTTAAGCTGTTGTTATGGGGGCAAAAAAACAAAGATTTAAAATATTTAAGGGACACGTTCTTTTAAAGGCTATTCATACCAAAAGTACGGCACTGGTGCCTACATTTTGGCCAACTTAAGATTCGATTCAGACTCCATAAAGTAATGCCAGCCCTCGGTGAATTGAGATGCACACATCTGAGCTGTTCCTACTCGGAGCGAGGCTATTCAGTGCTGCCAGTGAGGATTTTAGGGGTGCCTTCACTTGAGCTGTGATTTATTCAAAATCTTTGCTTCTTTGTCCCTTCCACTATGCACAAGGAATGTTTTGGCCACCACTTTTTCCCTTTCATGTCTCTTTTTCTAAAGGATCAATTTTAAATATCTTCCAGCATCCCTACAGACACAATTGGCTGTGTCTGCGGGTGGGAAGCCTCATGTGGGTATGTGTCCAGGTCGTTACACTAGCGCCTCCTCTGGTCGGTCGGGGCACCTGTTCGAGGGGAGGGGGAACTGGGGGGAATAGCGTGAGCCTCCCATGCGCTACATGTGGTAGTCTGCAGCAGTCCCCGGATCGGCAGAGGAGGTGGAGCAGCGACCGGGACGGCTTGGGAGAGTGGGGTAATTGGCCAAGTACAATTGGGGAGAAAAAGCAGGGGGGAAATCTGAAAAGTTTTTTTTTTTTAAATATCTTAAAGGTATGGAATGGCGTTTTTGGCCTGTAGTGGTGCTATAAGACACAGTAAGAACAGGGGGTCCCCTTGTGTCATGTGTTCATGCAGTATGCACATGAGCATGCACATTCATGCCACCAACAGGGAGGCAACGTATTACAAAGCTCTGCAAACATAAACCAGAGGAGGAAAACAACATGTCAACCGCTACAAGCAAATTAGCTGCAAGGGAAACAAAGAAACGTAAGCCTGACCGGAATACAGTATGAGGAAGAAAGCGAAAGACAACAAAATTTGTGTAAATATTGGTGAGTCAGTTCTGCATGTGGTGGCAGTATTGCGCCATGTAGGTCCATAAAAAGAGAAGATCACAAACCAATTTGAACGATGAAGCTTAAAAAAAAAACTGCAAAAATTTTGTTAGACGTCCAGGACACACGCAACGTGTTTTGGTAAGAAAATCTGAGTTTAAGCTAAACAAAGTTTTTCACAAGGAAAAGTCCTTGGATATTAATCCCCAAACAGGGAAGTTTAGGTGCTACAGCAGCGGAAAGAAATAAAAGAAGAATAAAAGTACAGATGCACGAGAATTACAACAAGCGTTCCAGCACTGCAACTAACAGTATTATGCAAATGCAGCGGTCATACAATAGTATTGATAATAGCAATTAATAAAACAATAAATAATCACAGCAAATATCCCTAATATCAAAATAGTGAGAGTAGCAGTGTGCGATAACAGACGCGGTCATGCGAATTGGGTTGGGGGTGTTCAGGCACTGTTTTTGTGCAGCCTTACGACGGGCAGCCTCTGTCTTGCTCCGGGGGCTGATGAACTCAATCCCAAAGACAAACTACATTAGAAACTTGCCCCTGGAGCAGGCATTTGAAATGAATAAATACATTAAAAAAATTATAATATCAATAAGACAGAGAAATGATAATACACAATATCTGAAATCATTTAGGTGTTCTGAAAAAAAAAACAATTAAAGGGATATCTTTATAAGTGAAGTTTTACATAAAAAAGACAAAGGGGGGGGGTGTCCAGGTGGCATAGTGGTCTGTTCCGTTGCCTACCAATACGGGGATTGCTGGTTTGAATCCCCATGTTACCTCTGGCTTGGTCGGACGACCCTACAGACACAATTGGCCGTGTTGGCCGGTGGGAAGCCGGATGTGGGTATGTGTCCTGGTCGCTGCACTAGCACCTCCTCTGGTTGGTTGGTCGGGGCGCCTGTTCGGGGGGGAGGGGAACTGAAGGGAACAGTGTGATCCTCTCACACGCTACATCCCCCTGGTGAAACTCCTCACTGTCAGGTGAAGAGAAGCGGCTGGTGACTCCACATGTATCGGAGGAGGCACGTGGTAGTCTGCAGCCCTCCCCGGATTGGTAGAGGGGGTGGAACAGCCACCGGGACGGCTCAGAAGACTGGGATAATTGGCCGAGTATAATTGGGGAGAAAAAATCTTTAAAAAAAAGACTTTAATAACAAGTGCTTTCTTCTCATCTAACCATTAAGCCCCTCTCCGTTAGCAGTGCTCACTGCAATGAAACTGTGATAGAGATTCACCCCATGTTATCAGGGTATGCCAATTTAACGACAACTGAATGTTGTATCTTCACATTCCAATGAAAATGCATGGGACAGAGCTGCAGACTTGAGACTTAGAAATCGGGACCTGTGACTCGACTCGGACTCATCTGCTGAGAGACTTGGGATTGCCTGCGACTTGCTTGCTTTAGGACCTGAGACTTGAGAGCAAAAAACCCCAGACTTTGAAAGCAATATCAGATCTGACCCGGTAAAAACCCGGAACAACTATTCATTCATAAAATAACAGTCTAAATACATCCCTATTATGCCTAGTTTAGCCTGCAGCTTTTCGCTCAGTGATGCCTCGTGCACCAAAGTGTGGATAATGGATAATCAGGATGGGTACCCTGGGCCTTAAAACAAGCCAACCCAACGCTGGTGGCTTTTTCATAAAGACCTTCACAACAATAAATATGCTGGTGTAAATGTCCCCATATAATGCTGGTTAAACCCTGAGACAAAATACTCGGTATTGGAATGTCAGTATGTGCCTGCAGGCGCGCCCCCCGCCCCCCCGCCCCCATTTTGGATGCAAAAAGCCATTTCTTCACTCGCTCTGTTTCAGCGATCCATTTGCAAACTCAGCACATCCCGGTCGTGCTGCCATCTTTGATGGCTTCTTGAAAACTCAAGTGCACAAATGGCAGGATATATTTAGATGGCGTAGTTGCACGGAGCCATTCAACTGCCATTCATTGTAAATACCACTACTTTAAATACCACAATCGCTCCAAAACCACTCATTCGTGTTGCATAACTTTCTTCCAGTTTTTCAGTAGTGTTCATATTTTAATTTCTTTGGTATTTACTCATATGTGGGCTTCTTGTTTGACACCAAACGCAACCGATGGGAGCTCAGAGAATAATACGTTTCTAGAACAACCACAGGTGTAATTTGACTTCAGAATCATGGTATTGCGATGTGAGTGTTTGCGCCTTATTTCTACACTGTATGAGGCACAATGTACCGTCGCTTAGTGCATAAGTCAAGGTCTGAACCATGCCTTAAGCACACACATACACAGTTATTAATATCAGCACCTCTACCCTGACAGCAACCAAGCCATTTCCATTACGTGCCAATCAGAACTTTCTGAAGCCTGTGTAAAATCAGTTCGGCAGCACACACTGAAACACGCTGTCGCTCTCCACACCGGTTTTAACATGCAAACATCAGCACCACCTTGACACCATCAATGTCATTTTGCTGCTGTTGAAATGCCACACCAATATATTGAAGCCCGTTTGAGAAAACCGCTCTAGGCACACAAATACACTCAAACACATGTCATCTTCCTGCCCTCCCAGGTGGAGCTGAGAGAGAAATTGTGTTGTCTGTTTTATAGGTCGGTGTGAAAACTCATCAATCACCCTTTAGCTGTATCCTGGGAGGCACGGAGGGAGGGCAAGGACCACCACCCAGACAGATGAGAGAGAGCACAGGGGTAGAGGAGAGCAAAGTATAGGACAAGGGGGAATAACAGACGGGGAACGAAACTCAAAAGACGTCACGGACACACTTACAAACGCATAGTCATCGAACTCTGACCACTAACTGCAGTTTACACAGTGCCATGTGTGGCGGTTTTAATATACTAAGGGACCGTGTGGGTTTTTTTTTTTTTTTAGCCCTTTGTAATGTAGGCTAAACAGCATTACATGGCCACTTTCTACCTTTCACTTTCGGCCCGGTGTGGAAATCTTAATTGAGACCTATTTAGCTCTGTACTGACAATGAAAAGAACTCGTCTCCAGTGTATCCTGTTTACCAGTACACAAATTAGCAAGACATAATAGTAATTACAAAGTTCAATAGCACATCGGCCTGCTACTGCTCTGCAGTGGAAACCAGCCTAGCTTGAGTTGAGGCTGCAAAAGCCCGCCTGTCAAGTAGGCCAAGGAGCCTTGTCTGAACCTTTCATTCAAACTAAATTAGTAATGAGTAATGAGTGAACCACAGTAACTCAAAGCAGTGAAAATCGGATTTGTGGGTGTTGCAAATGTGAGTTTCTCAAATTGAGATAGTTATGCTAAATCCCTGGGATGCTGCAGAGTGGCATTAGGGCTAGTTATCTAATTTAGAAATGATTCCCTTCGATTCTTGATTCATTTGGTGTGTTTACGTGCACACTAATACACCAATCTTACCCTGATTATGATATTACTGTGATTATTGATGTGGTCATGCTAGCACCTTTCGCTTGACTTCCAACGCTGAAGTAAGGTTTCCAATTGACCAATTCAAACCCCGATTAAGGCACCTGGCTTTTCCCCAGCCTTTTAATCTTTTAGTGCATGTGACCTTCTAATTCGGATTTCTTTTCATTTTTGAAAAGGTACGCCAGCGGGAAGACACCGATCCCAGATGACAACAAACATGGCTACCCGGGTGTTGATATCTTCTTGCATTATGATGATATCTTTTTTCAGTTGTTACATTTTCAGAAAATGTTGTAGTCACACCAAAGTAAAACTGATCAAGTATTGATACTGTATAGATTAAAGTGACAGAAATCCATTGCACAGGCTAAAGGATGGAGGGATTGACAAAAGCAGTAAATACTATGTGTTTCTTTGGCACACACAACAATTATGCAAAGAATCATATAGAGGCATCTATGAAGGATTAAATGCATTACCAATATCCATGTGTACACACAAATCGAAATATTAGCATAAACTGATAACTCCTAATGATTAGATTTCTTATTTACCCTTTTGTCTACCTCCCTCTCTTTACTCCCACCACCCCCCCCCCTCTCAATACACGCCTCATGCCTTTGCTCTCAAAAATACTGTGTATGGAATAGCAATGAATTGGTCACTCTCTCCAAAGCTTGGCGATTTGACCCCATTAAACCGCATTAAAACACAAGTTTAAGTGCTTGTATGTTACTTCTCCTCTCGACCTTCTTCCGTTCTAGCCATCCATCTCTTCCCTTCGCTAACTCACTTGCACACACATACAAAATGTACAAGGAATGAACCCCATTCACCCTCACTGCAAAGCACACACACAGCATCACACACACCTGCTGTTGCCGTGGCAACCCGTCCACCAACAACCTTGTAGCTGTAAGATATTGGATGCTGCCTAGTTTCAATCAGTATAACAGAATAAAATAAACCTCTGTGGATGAGAAACATGCAAGCTATACATCCAAATGCAGCACTGGCTTGAGGACTAAACATATATGTTTTTCACCATTGGCCAGTTGCACTGTTTCCACAACTGACTGCTCCTACCAACAACCACAGCCTTGGACTATTGACTATTCAGCAGTGTCAATGCTCCAAAACTCTACAAATCCAACAAATAATAATATTGCTGGACACCACAGTGTCCAGCAATAACTCCACCCAAAGAATAGAATGTTTCATTAAAATGTAAAAAAAAAAAAATTCAAATTCAATTCAATATTAAATCGAAAATGTAGATCTTCGGAAATAGGTGAGCCCGTAGGCGTATTGGGTTTATAAATTAAATAATTTTTTTGTGTTCTCGTTTTATCATTTAGGCCTCGGGGGGTTGCGTACTTAGATTGGCCCGTGCAAACTGCTGAAGCATAGCTGCCATAACAATTGAATATGACTAGGAGAGAAAATGGCAAAAGGCAATTTTACGTCAATTTTTTTGTGTGATTTATTCGCATAGCGGTGAAATAATTCCAAAAAAAAAATGTATTACTGGATGAAACCATGCACATCCAGTTGACATTTGACACTGCATTAAAGGCGGCATTTATTTTTATTAGCACTGGGGTTGATTTTTTCCCCTTCCTATCGCCTGCAAGAGTATGGGCTCAATAAAACACATCGTGTGGCTCATTGTTTACATCTCCCAACAGCCGCACTCTTTCATAAAGCCCACAAAGGGAACAAAGAAAATGAAATAATAGAAAATATACACAAACCTGCTCACTGGTATCCTGAAGTACTGCCTGAAGCAGCCGCGGTTCAGCTTGAGCCCTGGGATCAAACAGAGGATCCCCTATGTCCATTCAGCCCCTCCACAACGAGATGCACCCAAGATCGTGTTCTTTTATGTGTAGCGAATTCTGGGGGCCGGGAATTGAACCCGGGTATCCTGCACCACGGGCGACTGCGCTAACCAGTCAGCTAAAGGGTCCGACCCATTAGCCGAGGTCTAGCGAGTCTAGTCATCCGTGGTCGTTACACTACCCCCCTCCTTCAAGGGGGTTAGTGCGCTTCAGTATACCAGCTCCCTCAGGCCTCTGGGCGCAGTGCTTCCGAGGGCCTCACGGTCTCGCCATCCCACTTCTGACACCAATGCAGCGAATACAGGGGCAGCCGGGAAGCGAACCCAGGTCGCCCGCTGCACTAACCAGTCAGCTAAAGGGTCCAGTATTGGATCTAGAGATTTTTTCCTGGGGTGGCAAAGGGGTGGCAAGACTTGTGTCCCAGAGGTGGCAGCTGCCACCTCTGGGGACACAAGTCTTGCCACCCCTTTGCCACCCTGTAGATCCGCGCCTGTGAGGGGGAGGGGGGATTCTAAATCGGCGACTTCTGTTTGAGATGAGTTTGGTGCAGGTCTCATTGACCTTCACCATGCATGTACATAAAATATACTTTAAAAACATGTTATCTGATTTATAAACAGGGTGGCAAGACTGTGTCCCAGAGGTGGCAGCTGCCACCCCTTGCCACCCTGTAGATCTGCCCCTGAAAGGGTCCGACCCGTTAGCCAGGGGCTAGCGAGTCTAGTGGTCATTACATATTCACGTCATGACAGCTGTGAAGTTTTGACGTGACATATTCAGCTCAGAATCGTCCACATCTCCGTGGTCTTAATGTAAAGTGGCCACTTTCTCATTTTCAGTATGTTTTTTACATTGGAGCTGCAAGCTGTAAGCAGCGCTCCTCTGCTTCGTATTTCTTTTCTGATTATGTTTTAAAATTTAGACTGTTTCTTTTTGAATATGCACGCGGGTTAACTTGTGTCTTTATTGTGAATATTTACTTTCTTTAAAAATAAATGTTATGCAAAATACATTTGCACTGATGCGTTGTTCTTCTTGTATAGCTCATGCAAGCACCCGATAATATGACCGGGATTTTTCCCATTTGTCTGATATTCCTAAATCTCTCCGGACATGCTGGCCGGCACCAGATTTTCTTTATTTTTTTTACATTTTCCCCCTTTTTCTCCCCCAATTGTACCCAGCCAATTACCCCACTCTTGTGAGCTGTCCCGGTGTCTGCTCCACCCCCTCTGCTGATCCGGGGAGGGCTGCAGACGACCGCATGCCTCTTCCGATACATGTGGAGTCGCCAGATGTTTCTTTTCACCTGACAGTGAGGAGTTTCACCAGGGGGACGTAGCACGCGGGAGGATCACGCTATTCCCCCCAGTTCCCCCTCCCCCCCGACCGACCAGAGGAGGTGTTATTGCAGTGACCAGGACACATACCCGCATCCGGCTTCCCACCCGCAGACACGACCAATTGTGTCTGTAGGGATGCCCGACCAAGCCGGAGGTAACATGGGGATTCGAACCGGCGATCCCCTTGTTGGTAGGCAACGGAATAGACCGCAACGGCATCCGGAGGCTGGCTCCAAATTTTCCTGCTGGAATCTGTGGTGTGTGTGTGTGTGTGTGTGTGTGTGTGGTGTGTGTGTGTGTGTGTGTGTGTGTGTGTGGGCGAGGGTTTTGTCTCAGTTGTTCTATCTGTAGCTCTCTCCTGTAACACTATCACATTAACTATAACAGGAACTGAATGACCACATATCTTCCTTACATAACCACACACACACCAAACACACACTCTCACACAAACACACACACACACACACACACACACACATCTAGCCATGTTAACAGTGATGGGTTCTGTGGGGCTATTTATCACAGACTGACAGATGACAGTAATGACAGAGTGATGGAAAGAGATGAGAAAATAGAGGGATGTAAAGGGGTAAAAAAAAGTGACGCAGAATACCCAAGAGACCTCCAGGATTGCCATTTAACTTCTTACACAAGAGACGGAAGAGAGGGAGAGAAAGAGAACAAGAAAGGATACAAATATCTGAGAGATGAGGGGAAAGGGAAGAGAGCGCCTGAATTAGAGGAAAGTGAGAGAGGCAAAACTGACGACGGATAGGAGGACAGTCATATCTGTGGAAATAGGAGGAGGTGGCGTAAAGTGAAAAAGCAGAGGAATGAAGAAGGGAGGATGAGGAGGAAAATGATGAGACAAATAAGCATAAAGAGAGACAGAGAGAGAGAGCGAGAGACAGTGAGAGAGAGAGAGCAGAAGAGTCAATACAGAAGAGAAGAGCTGGGATTGCAAGAGGAGGAAGATGAGCTCAAGAGCACTAAATTGAGAAGGAAGGAGGAGAGACAGAGAGGTGAGTGGCACACAAGGGAAAACGAGGGAGAAACGCAAAAAAAAAAAAGAAAGAAAGAAAAATGCACTGGAGACAGAACGACAGCAACAAGAGGGTGATTAACACACACCGGAGGGGAGGAATGAACATGCACGAGATGACAAGAGCACAATTTCTGCAGCAACCTCCCTAACCTACTCCTGCCCCAAGTGGAGAGATGCTTAATTGCAGTAATGATGTGACATTGTTGAACTGTGGTCGAAACTACTAAACTGACCAATGTGTGTGTGTGTGTGTGTATGTTTGTGTGCACTGCTGTTCATCAAAATTCAGCCTCGGACTCCCCTCTCCAACCCCCTAAAGGAAAAAAGGAGGCAAGGAAGCGAAAGCGAAAACAGCGAAGGTGGAATGGACCGCAGGAACTAAGACAGAATGAGACATTTACAGGAAGACGTACATCACTGCATACGTCCTACGTCCACGCACTGGGCGTGAGGGAAGATTATGCAGCAAGAGACAGAGTAGAGGAACAAGAAGAGAGGCGTGAGAAATACGCATATCTACATAAAGCGGGTGTTGAATCAATAAGGGATGCTGAGCTTTCAGCATGGAAGCAACCAACTGTAATGATGCAACTAAGAGTCGTCAAGCTGTCAGCAACAGCGTCACTGCCTGCAAACCAGGTCGCAGTCTGGCCAAGCTGACCGCGGTGGTGTCTGCCCACTACCCACCAACCACCACCACCACCAGGCCTGCTACACGAAGATGATGCCTCCAAACCTGCCACCACCCTCACCTCCCTCCCACCTCCCACCCACCTCCCTCCCTGAACTCCTGAGGTCTGAAAACGTTTTTCTTTTTTTAATCTGTCTTCTTCTGCTCCGTCTCTCCTCCCTGGCAGCAAGTAAGTTGTTGCTCCTGGAGTAGAGCATGTGTTAGCCAGTGTGTGTGTGTGTGTGTGTGTTCATGCGGCATCTTCGTTCCCTCATACCTTAAGCCAGGTCTTTTGTAGAAAAAGGATGGGAAGGCATTGATTGGCTACACATTAATACTGTTACACACACACACACACACACACACTAACACACACAAACACAAAACCCGCTAATCTAATCCTCACCCATTTCAGACATTTTACCTTTTCACTGATCATCAGTGAAGTGCATTATGGGAGGATGAGATCATAAAGGCTTATGAAAGCCTCTGTCGAGTGTCCAGGTATCCAACAGCTTCCTAAAAGACAGCAAATTGATTTTTCCCTAAACGAAGCTGCAGGATATTGGTGTGAAACGGTGCCGAGACCGCTGGGATAGGGCACAGTGTAACTGGAGGATTGCGTACTTTGAAAAATGACTCTACTAATGGGTGATGTGAGGAGACTCACTGGTCTTCATAGTCTTTTCAGGCATGACCAGCCACAAAGATGTTCTGGAAACGGCAACAACCACATCCGCTTAGCCGGAGGCAGGGGGTGTCGAGGGCTGACCTGGGCAAACCCTCTTTTCTACATCCGTATGTTCTCCGCACCTCATGGGGTGCTTATTTGGTGTGTTTGCCGGGGTGAAGTGAATTCCACCTTGCGGTCTGGCCCGTTG
>NC_079211.1:94231937-94241620 GCF_029633865.1 Lampris incognitus | reverse complement strand
TCTCTTCCTCTCATGACCTCCTCTCGTCTCACCTCCCTTACCCTCCTCTTCTCTCCCTTTCTCCTCTGTCCTCCACTTCCTCTCCCTGATCCCTAACGTTTTTGCGTTCCTTTTCCACTCAGTCGTCTCCCCAGAAACCACGAGTTGTCATGCTTTCAGCGTACCTCTTTTCTCGCCTCTCCTCCCTTGGCACGCCCACAGCCTTGCTAGCCCCCCACTCGTCCTCTCTTACCAATCTGTGACCTGCATTCCCACGATGGTAGATGTCAACATCAAACATTATGTACATCCATCTCCTCCATCTTACACTCACCTAACATTCACCTCACCTCTTTCCTTTACCCCCACTTTTGATCCCTTCTTCGACCAATTTCTGGTTTTCCTCTTGACTGCACAACCTCTCCACAGCACCTTCCACCAACTGAACTGCTCACATCTCGCAAATCTCACAAATCTCTGTAATGCTTAAGCCCCCCATTTTTACTCCAGGCCTGCTCTCCTCCTCTCTCTTCCTGTTTCAGCAATCTGGCTTTGAGAATTATGCAGTCCTTGGCTGTCGGAAAACTTTGAAACGTCCTACGTAGGGGATAATCCAAGAAGAAACCCGCTCCATGAGGGATAATCCACATAGGAAAAAAATGTTCCAACTCGGCAGCGTTATTTTACCATAGAAGACCACCTCGGAGCGAACGATCCCACTTATTACTAAGATTTACCTTGCAAAATAAGTCAATAAATTTGACAACTGACAGACTGAGAAGCTAAAGGTAATCACATATGTTTTGCACTACTGGGTTATGCAAGTGGGACTATTCTCTGTGTTTAGCTTGCTTACGTTAGCCTACAAAGGATTCGTGGAGCACACTAATGTCAAATGTAACAGGAACGGTGACGAGGCCCTAGGCTAACAACACTCTTGACAACGGTCCGCTTTTCAGACATATCCCACCGCACAGTTCTTTCACTGACCAAATCAGAGTCTAGTCTTTTGTCCGGGTCGCGTAGCGGTCTATTCCGCTGCCTACCAACATGGGGATCACCAGTTCGAATCCCCACGTTACCTCCGGCGTGGTCGGGCATCCCTACAGACACAACTGGCCGTGTATGCGGGTGGGAAGCCGGATGTGGGTATGTGTCCTGGTTACTGCACTAGCGCCTCCTCTGGTCGGTCAGGGTGCCTGTTTGGGGGGGGGGACTGGGGGGAATAGCATGATCCTCCCTTGCGCTACGTCCCCCTGGCGAAACTCCTTACTGTCAGGTGAAAAGACGCGGCTGGCGACTCCACATATATCGGAGGAGGCATGTGGTAGTCTGCAGCCCTTCCCAGATCGGCAGAGGGGGTGGAGCAGCGACCGGGACAGCTCGGAAGAGTGGGGTAGTTGGCGAGATACAATTGGGGAGAAAAAATATCCAATAAAAAAAAAATCTAGTATTTTACACAGCCATGTAATAATTACTAATCCACTGTAGACTAACAGTGTTATGTAGCGTTTAGTATGTTCTCTTCCATCAAAACGCATTTAGCATGCGGCATGATTCTATTATACTACCTGCAGATCAACAGAGGAAGTGACAGGAAGTGGGTAAGGCTCGTGCACACATATCTCCATGGTAATCACACAAAGTCCCCATATTCGTCTGGAGTAGTGTCCACCTGATTCATATTGGATTTTTCAGCCACAACAGGACACATCCTGGCATTTTTGGTATATCTGATTTTTCCACACTACAAACACTTTTAAGCTAGTATACTAAGAATGGCTATGATGAGAGTCAAATGTCATGTTTGTGCAGACCTACATGGCCGATAAATATGATTCTGATTGCCTAGTAAAGGTATTCTGACACAACCCTTGGTTTAAATCTCACCATTTTGTACATCTGTTCTTCCTCCTTCACACCTTCCTCCTGACCCACTTGTTGCCTCTGCTCACCTCCTTGCCCCCTCCCCTCTCGTCTTCTGCCACTGTCCTACACACTAGGATGCTGGTATTAGTTGTCCCTTAATTATTAGATAATAGTCCCACAGCCGTCGCTGTACATTTTAGCTCATCAACTTACAGTAACCTCCACTGCTTTCTCCTCACCTCATCTCACATGTATATCTCCTCCTCTCTCTTTTCCAGCCACTGACCTAGACATAATTTTTTTTTCTCTTCTTCTTTTACACTTTCACCATTCAACCCGTGGGGCCATCTATCTTCTCTGGCTCCTTCTTGCCGCTTCTGGATAAGTGCATACTTGAGAACCCACCTTTTATGATTCCTCACCCTCACCCCTTCCTTCTCTTCCAAATCCAATTCACTTTCTCTCTCTGACTTGGAAGACCTTCAGGCTAAAAGGTGTAGAAGAAGGACTAAGTGCTTTTTCCTGTTAATAAACAATACCCTTAATGTCTGCCCGCCTGCCTGCCTGCCTCTTGGCCCACCTGAGGGAGGGCGAGAGGGGAGACATCCACACAGATTCATCCGGAGCCAAATCTCTCCATTTGCACACTCTTGTTTTCTCTCTTTCTCACCTTGTCATCCTTAAAAGCAAGAACAAACACGAGCAGACACGAGGGAGGAATGGCAGAGAGGAAGAGAGCATGGTGAAACAAGAAAACTAACGACCCAACAATGTTTTGGGATTAAGAGTCTTTGTTGACAATTGTGCAACAATGGTTAGGAAACAAGTTCCATTTTTAAAACATAACCACTCTCACATGACCCTCCTCCAAGAAGTCAGTCTGACAGCCTGATGCCCTCCATTTAAGGTGTAACCACAGACCATGAGTAGGGTTCAAGCTTTAAAAAATAAATAGTCACTGTAAATAAATAAAAGCCAGATTCCTGTAAGACAGCAAATATATGTTATACCAGTGCCATTTGACAGTAAATGTCACAAAAAACATACCAATAGCCTGAAAATGGTGACAAAAAAGGAACGGTTATGAAAAAGTGCTGCAAATTTCAGGTTATTTTAGATAGAAAAAGAAAAAAGATGTAATACAGTCATACATATGCAGTTCATCCATCTATTATTCACACCCACTTAACCCGGTAAGGGTTGCTGGAGCCTACCCCAGCATGCTCTGGGCAGAAGGCAGGGAGACACAATATTTAGTCCATCACAGGGCCGACACGCATTCACAGCTACAGGCAATTTACAACACCAAATCTTCGCCTAGACCACCAGTGGGGTTCAAACCCAGGTCCCTCCTGCTGTTCAGCAGCAGTGCCAACCACTGAGCCCATATACCATGCACTCATCCATATGTATCAATACATCACGCAACAGATATCCTTAAATGATGCATTGTCATTTTCTCCCCAATTGTACCCGGCCAATTACCCCACTCTTCTGAGCCATCCTGGTCGCTGCTCCACCCCCTCTGCCGATCCGGGGAGGGCTGCAGACTACCACATGCCTCCTCTAATACATATGGAGTCACCAGCTGCTTCTTTTCACCTGACAGTGAGGAGTTTCACCAGGGGGACCTAAGTGCTTTGGAGGATCACACTATTCCCCCCAGTTCTCCCTGCCCCCTGTACAGGCACCCCAGCTGACCAGAGGAGGCGCTAGAGCAGCGACCCCGACACATACCCACATCTGTCTTCCAACCCGCAGACACAGACAATTGTGCCTGTAGGGACGCCTGACCAAGCCAGAGGTAACACAGGGATTCGAACCGGCGATCCCTGTGTCGGTAGGCAACGGAAGCATGTGTGTTTTTGGAATGACTCTTAAGGGGTCCGATTCTGTATACATAGTTTTCAGTCACTGGACTGATGCGGAGCCCTGGCAGGCAAAACAAAGTTCCAGCATGGCGGCCAACAGTGGAAACTCCATAGAGCAGCAGCACAGACCTGTCAATTTCCCAGCTGTTCCAAGCAACGACTATTTGGGTCACCTTACAAAAGAAGAAAAACAAAGATATATTAACAAACTACAAGTTGTGGGCGCTTGCAATCCATATACAGTACCCGCCGCAGTATTTCAGTCTCTAAAACCAGTGAAGTCCCTGCCAGAGCTCCAATTTGGCGATGTTTACACATATCTTGTGGAGAATCCCTCTCTTTACACTGCCGCCAGGATGAAAGCTTACAAAAGGACAGACGGTTAGAGGTATTTTTGTTCTGGATGGGTCAATAATGCTGCTGTTTGGGAAGTGATTTGCCCGCCAGACTGGCATTCGAATATGAATGTGACGTCACCTGAAAACCGTGGATTGGTTTGGGAACACTTGCAACCATTTAAGAGTAAATTCAAATTCTGTGTTTTTACATTAAGCATCTGTGAAAACTGGGGTTGATATCAGTAAAAATAAAAACCAGAAAAATGTGTGGTTTTCAATTAAAGTCTTTCTGTTATACACAGTCTATTTGTGTAATTTTACAAATAATTCCCTGTGATTTAAATATAAATATAGCACTGTGAGGAGAAATTAGCAGAGTAGAAAGAGTTTGAAAGTGGCTGCTTCTGGAGAAAAGAAAGAAAATCTAAATTTTGGATAATTGATTTTTGGATCAAATCAGTGTTAACACTATTTTAACACCACCCTGCTGCCTTTAATGTCCAAAACGATGCAGAGAATCAGCACTGAGACTTATATGCCATGGCATGAACATGGCATTTAAAATGATTATATAGGCCTGGGCCACTTTTTTTCTTAAAAAAAACCCCCCAAAACCCACTTTAACCCCATTCTTTTTTTGTGTGTTCCTGTTGTTTTGGCATGGTCCGGCTCGGCTAAAAGATACACAGGGTTTCCTGCTCCTGTGTCAATCCACCTGGCTCCATTATAGTTGAATGCATTTAGCAGACTTCTGCCCTCAGGTTTGACCCATTCTGGACATGTCTGCCAGGACGACACATCATGTGCAGCAGCACCAGGATGATCCAGCTGTACCCTGCATAGTGTCTCTTCTCCTCTTTCCAAACTATTCTCTTCAGTAAACCACACAGGACTGGAGTGTATGAAGGTCGTCATTTTATAAATGACTCTCTCTGACTTCCAGTTGTATCTCAGTCTCTTTCTTTCTATATCTTTCTTTTCTCTCTTTTTTGACAACACTTTATTTTGCAGCCTATTAGAGGTCAATTAGAGAATAATTGTACATACTTTGTGGTATAACTGGATAGTAATTATTGATTAAAAAGCAAATATTGTCAAAATATGTGCATGTTGCAATGTAAATTAGGGGCTAGCTACTCAGTAGTTGTTATTGGGTACAGTTCGATAGTAATTATGGTAGGTAAAGTAATAATCGCTAATACATCCATTTATTATCCAAGCCACTTATCCTAATTAGGGTCACGGGATACTGGAGCCTATCCCAGCAGTCATTGGGTGGCAGATGGGGAAGCACCCTGGACAGGCCGCCAGTCCATCACAGGGCCCGCCCACACACACACACACACACACACACACACGCACAACTAGAGACAATTTAGTATGGCTGATTCACCTGACCTACGTGTCTTTGGACTGTGGGAGGAAACCGGAGCACCCGGAGGAAACCCACGCACACACAGGGAGGACATGCAAACTCCACACAGAGGATGACCCGGGACAACCTCCAAGGTTGGACAACCCCGGGGTTCGAACCCAGGACCTACTTGCTGTGAGGCAACCGTGCTAACCACTGTGCCGCCCTATGACTAATACATGAAGTTAAACAAGGTTTATCTTGCAGTGAAATTACTCTTATTAGTTTGTCGTTTGTTAAATGTCAATAGATCTGCAGTCACAATCACAATCAGATTTCAGACTTATTGGCCATCTGAGTTTGCACACATGGAATTTGATGCCGGTTTTGTGGCTCTCACAGTGTACAACAACACAACAATCTTCAAATATATATACACAAGGATTGACTATACACTCACTGGCCACTTTATTAGGTACACCTTGCTAGTACCGGGTTGGACCCCCTTTTGCCTTCAGAACTGCCTTAATCCTTCGTGGCATAGATTCAACAAGGTACTGGAAACATTCCTCAGAGAGTTTGGTCCATATTGACATGATAGCATCACGCAGTTGCTGCAGATTTGTCGGCTGCACATCCATGATGCGAATCTCCCGGTCCACCACATCCCAAAGGTGCTCTATTGGATTGAGATCTGGTGACTGTGGAGGCCATTTGAGTACAGTGAACTCATTGTCATGTTCAAGAAACCAGTCTGAGATGATTCGAGCTTTATGACACGGCGCGTTATCCTGCTGGAAGTAGCCATCAGAAGATGGGAACACTGTGGTCATAAAGGGATGGACATGGTCAGCAACAATACTCAGGTAGGCTGTGGCGTTGACACGATGCTCAATTGGTACTAAGGGGCCCAAAGTGTGCCAAGAAAATATCCCCCACACCATTACACCACCACCACCAGCCTGAACCGTTGATACAAGGCAGGATGGATCCATGCTTTCATGTTAACGCCAAATTCTGACCCTACCATCCGAATGTCGCAGCAGAAATCGAGACTCATCAGACCAGGCAACGTTTTTCCAATTTTCTATTGTCCAATTTTGATGAGCCTGTGCGAATTGTAGCCTCAGTTTCCTGTTCTTAGCTGACAGGAGTGGCACTCGGTGTGGTCTTCTGCTGCTGTAGCCCATCTGCCTCAAGGTTCGACGTGTTGTGCGTTCAGAGATGCTCTTCTGCATACCTTGGTTGTAATGAGTGGTTATTTGAGTTACTGTTGCCTTTCTATCAGCTCGAACCAGTCTGGCCATTCTCCTCTGACCTCTGGCATCAACAAGGCATTTTCGCCCACAGAACTGCCGCTCACTGGATATTTTCTCTTTTTCGGACCATTCTCTGTAAACCCTAGAGATGGTTGTGCGTGAAAATCCCAGTAGATCAGCAGTTTCTGAAATACTCAGACCAGCCCGTCTGGCACCAACAACCATGCCACGTACAAAGTCACTTAAATCACCTTTCTTCCCCATTCTGATGCTCGGTTGGAACTGCAGCAGATCGTCTTGACCATGTCTACATGCCTAAATGCAATGAGTTGCTGCCATGTGATTGGCTGATTAGAAATTTGCGTTAACGAGCAGTTGGACAGGTGTGCCTAATAAACTGGCCGGTGAGTGTATATGATTGACAATGTGACCATATCTGCAGCAGGTGAGTCGTACCGTGTACGGAGGCCGAAACCACTCAGTAAAACAGCTGCTGCTGTGTGAGAAATGTCAGGTGAAAACACAAACAGACAGAGAAAAACACTAACACTAGCAGTAATTCTCATTTAAAGTTCTGACATTACTACTACTACTACTACTACTACTACTACTACTAGTACCACTACTACTGCTACTACTTTCGGCTGCTCCTGTTACGGGTCGCCATAGAGGATCATCTGTTTCCATCTCTTCCTGTCCTCTGCATCTTCCTCTGTCACACCAGCCACCTGCATGTCCTCCCTCACCACATCTATAAACCTCCTCTTTGGCCTCCCTCTTCTCCTCTTTCCTGGCAGCTCCATATTCAGCATCCTTCTCCCAATATACCCAGCATCTCTCCTCCACACATGTCCAAACCATCTCAATCTTGCCTCTTGCTTTGTCTCAAAATTGTCCAACTTGAGCTGTCCCTCTAATATAATCGTTCCTAATCCTGTCCTTCTTCGTCACTCCCAGTGAAAATCTTAGCATCTTCAACTCTGCCACCTCCAGCTCCACCTCCTGTCTTTTCATCAGTGCCACTGTCTCCAAACCATATAACATAGCTGGTCTCACAACCATCTTGTAAACCTTCCCTTTAACTCTTGCTGGTACCCTTCTGTCGCAAATCACTCCTGACACTCTTCTCCACCCACTCCACCCTGCCTGCACTCTCTTCTTCACCTCTCTCCTGCACTCCCCGTTACTTTGGACAGTTGACCTCAAGTATTTAAGCTCATACACCTTCATCACCTCTACTCCTTGCATCCTCACCATTCCACTGTCCTCCCTCTCATTCACGCACAGGTATTCCATCTTGCTCCTACTGACTTTCATTCCTCTTCTCTCCAGTGCATACCTCCACCTCTCCAGGCTCTCCTCAACCTGCACCCTACTCTCACTACAGATCACAATGTCATCCGCGAACATCATCGTCCATGGAGACTCCTGTCTGATCTCGTCCGTCAACCTGTCCATCACCATAGCAAACAAGAAAGGGCTCAGAGCCGATCCTTGATGTAATCCCACCTCCACCTTGAACCCATCTGTCATTCCAACCGCACACCTCACCACTGTCACACTTCCCTCATACATATCCTGCACAAAACCTACATACTTCTCTGCAAATCCCGACTTCCTCATACAACACCACACCTCCTCTCTCGGCACCCTGTCATATGCTTTCTCTAAGTCTACAAAGACACAATGTGACTCCTTCTGGCCTTCTCTATACTTCTCCATCAACATTCTCAAAGCAAACATCACATCTGTGGTGCTCTTTCGTGGCATGAAACCATACTGCTGCTCGCTAATCGTCACCTCTCCTCTTAACCTAGCTTCTATTACTCTTCCCCATATCTTCATGCTGTGGCTGATCAACTTTATACCTCTGTAGTTGCTACAGTTCTGCACATCTCCCTTATTCTTGAAAATCAGTACCAGCATGCTTCTTCTCCACTCCTCAGGCATCCTCTCACTTTCCAAGATTGTGTTAAACAATCTAGTTAAAAACTCCACTGCTATCTCACCTAAACACCTCCATACCTCCACAGGTATGTCATCAGGACCAACTGCCTTTCCACTCTCCATCCTCTTCATAGCTGCCCTCACTTCCTCCTTGCTAATCCACTGCACTTCCTGATTCACTATCCCTACATCCTCCAATCTTCTCTGTCTCACATTTTATTCATTCATCAGCCCCTCAAAGTACTCCTTCAACCTTCTCAGCACACTCTCCTCACTTGTCAGCACATTTCCATCTCTATCCTTGATCTGACATTATGGTAAAACAACAGTAATTACTCTGTTATAGAATGTAATTACAGATATCATGGGTTAAGGTATTCTGTCAAGTTATCTATTGGAATGATACACTTATCTGGAAAAAAAAACATGTACACAGCATTTTATAGACCACAATTTATAATGAATTCTTTGCCCATAATTTTAAGCAAAACCAAGCCATTATCTTGTATGGATGCTGGCGGTTTGATGTAAACTACAGCTTTGGTAAGGCTTTTTGACATAATTGGTTGAACCAATTCTTTTGCGGGCATCCCATAAAAAGGGAAAAATTGACCCAAATGCAAATAAATACCACATAAACACTGTGAAAACGCAACACTGTACATTATGTGCACGGTTTCATTCAGGAATAAATCTTTAAATTGTTTTCACTAACACGCAACTATACATCATGCCTGATGTAAAGTGGCCTTAAAGGTATAGTCTGTAATTGGCACACTAAGCAGCCGTCTGCCCCACTTCTGCTGGTGTTTTGGTTAGACTGTAAATGTTGTTCGCTTTGTCGCTTGCAAATGAGAAAAGCAGCCAGTGCTGCACTGCCTCCACTTCCTTTTGAAGCTTTCTGTTGTCTCCATTTCTCAAACAAACACACAATGTTGACCCAGCGGCAAGATGTGTTATGTTTGTTGTCATCAGCGGAGTGAGTGTGTGTGTGTGTGTGTGTGTGTGTGTGTGTGTGTGTGTGTGTGTGTGTGTGTGTGTGTGCGCGTCGTTGCAGGGTGGACTG
>NC_079211.1:94224437-94226937 GCF_029633865.1 Lampris incognitus | reverse complement strand
GTCAAGCGGCCTTTTCCCAACCATCACGGCTTCACTTTTTTCCCAGTTTACCTTAGCAGATGACAAACTATTGAAAAGACATACAGTCCCCTCCAAGGTATCAATATCACTCTGTTTGTTAATCATTATCATAACGTCATCTGCATATGCTGAGACCTTCACAGCTGTGGTACAACCTGGGAAAAAAACACCTGAGAGTTTTTCCCTGAGTTTGTGAAGGAAAGGCTCAATGGAAAGGGAGTACAGCATTCCAGAGAGTGCGCATCCTTGACGTACTCCCCTCTGTACAATGAAAGGTGCAGCCAAACCACCATTAATTTTTAGTATACTCACAATGTCACGGTACAGTACCTGGATCTTGGCTATGAAACCTGGGCTGAACCCAAAGGCATTTAGCGTCTGCCACAGGTACTTGTCTTCAACCCGGTCAAAAGCCTTTTCCTGGTCTATGGAAATGAGACCAGTATCTACACCCAATGACCCAGAGAGTTCCACAACATGCCCAATTAGTGTGATATTGTCACTTATTAACCTGCCGGGCACACAGTAAGTCTGGTCAACATGAATGGCCTTACTCATCACCTCTCTAAGTCTAGAGGCTAAAACTTTAGAGAGGATTTTATAGTCCCCACACAGCAGAGATACAGGTCTCCAGTTCTTCAGGTCTTGTAGATCCCCCTTTTTCGGCAGCAAAGTGATAACTGCCCTTCTACAGCTCAGCGGTAGCTGTCCTCTGCACAAACTGTCCTGAAGCACCTCCAGCAAATCTTTGCCGACCACAGACCAGAAAGACTTATAAAATTCAACAGGCAGGCCATCAATGCCAGGTGCTTTACAATTGCCCAGGCTCATGAGAGCAGTGTACAGTTCATTCAGAGACAGTTCTGCATCTAACACCGCATTGGTATCACCGTCCACCTGAGGAAGCCCAGCATAAAAAGAACTGGCCAACTCTGCATCCTCCACAAATTCACTTTTAAACAGATCATTGTAGAAGGAGGTGGCATATCTGCGGATCTCAGGGGTTCCCGTTATTGTGGTTCCATCGCCAGAGCATAACGAATGAATGATCTTCCTCTGACCATTCCTTCGCTCCAAACCAAAAAAAAAAAACTGTGATGGGGCATCCATTTGAGACACATTCATGAAACGTGAGCGGACCAGAGCTCCCTGTGCTGTAGTGCCCAACAGGTTGGCCAAGGCAGCCTTTTTAGCTTTAAGGGCTTCAATATGCCCTTGATTTCTTGTAGAATCCACTAAACCCTGTAACTCTACTACTTCAATCTCCAGTTCTTTAAGAGATCTGGTAATGTACTTGGTGACATTGCGAGTATACTCCTGACATAATTGTCTTATCTTGCTCTTTCCTACATCCCACCATTGCTGTAATGAAGAAAAAGTGGTCTTGCTTTTTCCATGCAAAGCCCAAAGAAACTCAACAGCCTCTCTGAAAGTTCTATCATGTAGAAGACCAGTATTAAAATGCCAATATGCACTCCGTACTTTAACATTCTGAATGAAAAAAGAGCACTGAACAAGACAATGGTCAGAAAAACCAACAGGAGTTATTTGACTTGATTTAAAGATACCAAAATTATGTTTGAAGCAATAAAAACGATCAAGTCTGGCCAGAGATAACAAATTATCCTTGGAGTGACTCCACGTGTACTGCCTGTCACTCTTGTAAAAACCTCTCCAAACATCCTGTAGGCCATGGGTTTCAATCAACTGCTTAAGTTTAGCAGATGAAGCGGGATGAGGCTCTAGATGGTTCCTGTCTAGTTTGGCATTTTCCGTGCAATTGAAATCACCTCCCAGAAACAAAAAGAAATCGGTACAATGGTGAATTACATCACATAAGGTGTTCAGCAGTCTCATTCTCTCAACGCCCGAAACTGGGGCATAAACATTCACAAAAATCAATTTCGCACCCTCATATTGTACTGTGACTTTTAGAATGTGACCACACACTATCTCTTCTACCTCAGAAGAAGAGGGACTGAAACCCTTAGAGAAAAGCACACCAACGCCGCCACTGTTAGTTAATTTGTGGCTTAGGAAGACCTCCCCAGGCCACTCCTTCTTCCAGTCACTTTCATTCACAGCGTCACTGTGAGTTTCTTGAATGAAGACCACATCCAACCCTTTCAATTCTACCAACTTGAAGAGAGAAGCTCTCTTCACATCGCTCCTGGCTCCATTTATGTTTAAAGACCCTATCTTCAAATCAGCCATGAAAGGGAAAGAAGTTGTCTCTGCAACAAGAAAAGCACATACAAACAATATGAGGAGAACAAACTGTGTCTTAACCATCACTGATTAATTGTGCCTTGACTTTTGTCGTGATTTTCTTGAGCCGGTAAACCTCTTGGTCAGTGAAAGCCCCCTCTTCCTTCCTCAGTCGTGCCACAGACCTGACGAAAGATCTCAAATCGGGGAAGAACTGTTCGGTTTTAACCGCCCTTTGCCCTTTAGTGTCAGTTAAACATTTCCTAGTTGT
>NC_079211.1:94186937-94219437 GCF_029633865.1 Lampris incognitus | reverse complement strand
CAGCAGACCTGGTAAGCACATATGCACTCACCCACACAAACAAACATGTGCACAAACACACACACACACACACACACACACACACACACACACACACACACACACACACACACACACACACACACACACACACACACACACACACTACAAAACAAGCAAGCATTGAAGGTATGCCAGTAGGGAGGCTATGAGCTCAAAGATCCAATGACATACTCACACACATCCGCACCCACGCAAAGAGACACACATGCACACATACAGAGCCCCACCAGTTTGGTTGGGTCTGGTTTGTCACCAGCTGTCAGCTGCTGGATTCAATTGAACATAGACACAAACACACCATCACAAACGCGTACACACACACACACACACACACACACACACACACACACACACACACATATACACACACACACACACACACACACACACACACACACATACATACACACACACACACACACACACACAACACAGACTGCCATCATATCGCCATCTTTATTGAAATGTCAGTGTTGCCATGGGATACCCTCCCCCATCGATTAGTTGGACGGTTAATTGGATTGCTGCAATTCATCACTGAATAGGAACAGAGAGAGAGAGAGAGAGAGAGAGAGAGAGAGAGAGAGAGAGAGAGAGAGAGAGAGAGAGAGAGAGAGAGAGAGAGAGAGAGAGAGAGAGAGAGAGAGAGAGAGAGAGAGAGAGAGGAAAAAGGGAGGGAGAGAGAAAACAATGACATGGAGGCGAGAGGGATACGGGGGGGGGGAAATGGAAGACCACCGCGGTTCAGACATGGCTATAGCACAGAATAGTAAGGATGAGAGGGGGGAAAGAATTAGTAGATCTGTATGCTAGTGTGTGTATGTATACATTTTATATTTATGCATGTGGGTTAATCTGTATAAATTCAATTTATGTGTTTGGGTGTGTGCATGTGTTTATACACAGCTGGTTGATGTGCACATGGATAAGGAAATGGACAAATTAATTTTTTTTAAAAAAGGAGGGAGGGGGAAGGATTTGGAGACTGAGATATACTATGTTTTTAGGAAGAAAAAACATAAAAACAACCCGGGGTTTTATGACAGCTAATGGGATTATACTTGTGCTACATGTGGTCAGATCACAAAATATGGGAACAGATTGAAGGGAAGGGCAGGGCAGGGAAGGGCAGGAGCAAGGAGGGCAGAGAAAATTTTGTATTTTGGAGAGAAATGTGTGGATATATTGAAAAACCTAGACTAGGAGATATTCTTGGACTTTCCACTGTAAACCTAGCTTTGGTTATGTGCCCATAAAAGTCTACAAACCAAGATTTACATCCAGGCACTTAGTCCAGCCAAGTCCAGCACGTTTACACTGCAAAACCAATGTCTTCTCTGTTAGAGGTAATCTTGAATCGACGAGTGAATGTAATTTTAATCACAAGACAAGATGAAGAAACAGTGATTTTTTTATGCCTTATAACAAGAAATGTCATGTCTTATGACATGACATTTAACAATGCTTTTGTACAACTACTATAATGAAATTTACTGCACCAGAGAGGGTGTGCCAGCTTTTAATCAAAGTGAGGATACTGATTATATATGTACCAAAGATGACAACTGGAGTTAGAAATACCAAATAGCTCAATAAAAGTGTCTTTGAGCAGACTATGGAATTCATTGTGTAGCTTAATTTTGTATTCTGAGTGTTTAGTCTCCCATTTTTTGAGGATTTACCATGCATTGTGGGCCCGATGATTGTGCCATGCCACTGTTATTCCATTAGACCAAACTACTTACTGAAATGCCAAAACAATGTCTTCTTGCTGCAAGTATACTTACGGAGATTAAAAGTAGAATAAACTGAACTCTAAACACAGTTTCAAATTGGTTTCAGGAAAGAGAGAAATTAAATATATTTGGAAAATGTATGTTTTGTGAAAACTGGGGACAGAGATGGGAAACTAAGGCAAGGCCATTTATTTTGGGGGTGAGTCAAGCTTTGCATAACCAAACAGCAGGGCACACTTAGGAGAGATGAACACTCTGAAATGATGAAACTTCTATTCACACTCAGCTACTCTTTGAAATGTTAACTTTATTCTCCCTGAATACCCATCCATAGAGGAGCACTTTACGAGAAGTCAAGTCAAACTTTATTTATATAGCACATTTCAATAACAGGGCAACACAATGGGCTTTACATGCAGAGAAAATACAAGACCACTGCCTTTGGACCTCAGAGTTCTTGCTGGTTTGTATCTAATTAGCATGACTTTTATATACTGAGTTTCAAGGCCATTTAGAGCTTTGTATAGAAAGCTATAGAAAGCCCCTTAGTTTTGAAATGATTTTAAGATAGTAAAAGGTAGATTTTGCGAGACAATTAATATGGCTCTTAAAATTTAGATTGCCATGTATGATTACGCCCAGATTTCTAGCTTCACTTTTGCACTCCAGAGACAGAGAACTGAGTCGAGCTGCAAATCTCTGTCTCTGAGTCTGCACCAAAAATTAGTATTTCTGTTTTGTCTTTGGTCAGTTGAAAAATGGTATCTGACATCCATAGATTAATATCATCAATACATTGAGTTAAGTAATGTATAGAATCTTAGTCATCAGGAGATAGGGATATGTACAGTTGTGAATCATCTGCATAATCATGGTAATTTATTTTGTGTTTCTGTATAACATGTGTGAGTGGGAGAATATAAATATTAAATAGTAATGGGCCAAAAATCAATCCTTGGGGTACCCCACACATAATAAACACTTTGTGTCCATTGGAGACTTTGCCTCAGACAAAGAACTGCCTGTCCTGTAGGTAGGTTCTAAATCAGTCCAGAACCAGGCCAGATAGGCCGACCCATTTTTCTAATCTCTCTAATAAAATATCATTGTCAATAGTGTTGAAGGCGACACTTGAATAGATAACTTATTACAGTCTGTTTTCATAAGCACAGTTTCTGTGCTATGGTGACATTGAAAACCTGATTGATACATGTCTAGGAGGTTGTTTGGTGTTAGATAGTTATTAAGCTAAGAATAAAGGAGGAAAACTAATTTATCATAACTTCATTTATTATGACCATCGTCATCTCACACATTTCAAGAGCTCTGAACAGCCTTCAATTTCAAAATTTCATTTCAAGGGCTAACAAGTTTGGATTTGTCCTCTGAGCAATGTCATTGGAAGACACTGAATCCTTGTGGTGTTAATTAAAACCAAATTATATGAAATATTAATCACACATCCCACAAATTCAGCAGATGAAACTGGTGGCAAAATACAGCATTTCTCTAGTAAATATGAGGTTTCATAGACTTGATGGTTAAAAAAACGTTTTTTTAAGAAAATTCACAACAGAGCAAAGCATTCTGACCTTCTATATGAAAGAAATATAACATTATCATTTATTCCTTGAAAGTCATTACAGTTACAGTTTTTGTAATTAAATTCAAATGTCAGGAAAATTATCATTTATCTGTTTCTATTAAATCTCCATGGTTACTGAAGAAAGAAAGAAAGAAAGTTAATGGTAGGAAAGAAGAGAGACCTCAATTATAGATGATACTGCTTAAAAATGTAGGCGCATGAGTGTCGTCTAGACCTGGAAATTATCCTCGAACACCTCAATAATCAAAAGCCAAGTATGCACCAATAGACACATGCAGTTCACTGCACACAGTTATTCCAGTGCTGTGATTCTCTTTCCACATAAAATAACAAGACAAATGAATTAATGGTTCCCCAATGCTGCACAAATAGCACAACCATGTTGATGTTCCAATTTAGGGATTTACACAGATTTATCTTACAGCATCATTTGTGAAAAAATATAAATAAATAAATAAATAAATCTTCAATTCTTTTTACAACCATAAATTCTTTCTGATCCATATACCAAAGGGAATGGCAACAAAGTTTTGAATATTTCCAGTCCTGTGCTTTGATTTTAGCAATGGTACTGATCATCTTTTTGTTTATGTTTAGATTAAATCAGGATTTTAATCATAGGAGGGAGCATACTTAATCGTTTAAACTGCATGTTAATGTTTTATAAAGTAGGCAGAGATTCATCAAATACTTGTTTTCATCAAATGCGACACTCTGATTAAAAACTTGCTCCATTCAAAAATGCAGGGATCCTCATTTCAAGATATTCAGTGCAAACCACCAATGTGAGAAGGGGGGTTGAAAAAAAAGAGAAATGTTGCAGATCGATAAAGATTATACTTTGCTGTCGAAACGTGACAAATTAAAAGGATAATTGAGTACTATTATTTTAGTGTGGCATTATATTTTGCTTTGTATGGCTGTTTTTATTTGATTTATAAAATAGAAATGGTAGTCACACAGTCATGGAGTGAATGGTTTTCTCTACCTTTGGGCATTTGCTCCAGTTTGACTTTTCACTATTGTAATAGATACCAGGAAGACCGAAGTGGTTTGATTGGGCAAAAAAAGGACAAGGTTGACCCAGGGGGAGAAATCAATTTATCTGTCTGTGTATCCTTCAATCCATGTGTAAAGTTCTGGGTCAGGGTTGCAATGCCAAAATGGTCAGCAGAGAAGCCCATGCGTCCTTCTCCCCGGTGAATTCCTTTAGCTCCTCTTAGGGGTTCTAAAGCCATCCCCTGGCCAGCTGGGAGATTATATATACATATATATAGAAACACCCAATGGTAGGGAAAGTGCTCAACAAATAAGGAGCAAAATAATCCAGTGAGTCAAGTAAATTCGTTATGAGACAGTACCAGCCTGTTTGATGCCCTAAGCGATCATCAGCTATCAATAAAGCTACTTGAGGTAAGGAGTATCTACTGCCTCGTCATGCACATCACATGCACAGTGTGCAATGGGGAAGGGAGAGGTGCAACATACAAAAATTCAAAAACACGTGATTGCTAACGGAGGCGCAACATTCAAAATTAAAAAACATGTGATCGCTAACAGTCCAATGGGGGGTTGGGGGGGTCGTATTTGTCTATTGGCATGATTTATTTATAATTACAAAATAGATGCTTATATCTATGTCTGCAACTGCTGGTCAGTTCATTCCTGTTATTCCATGTGGACATTTCTGGTTTGCAAATGATCAAATATTTTTCAGTTCGACATAGGTTGCACATTTTACTGCTGGTTGAATATGCTTTGTTCTTTGAGAGGATTTTCCAGGTGGTTGAATAATTCATGTTTCTGTCCGCCAATGGCCAAATATAATGGCTTACAGATGTTACATTCTTTAAACGGTTGTTTCTAAAGCTACATGTGTGCATTAAACCTCTTTTTGAATGTTCCCTCTGTTAGGCCGACCTATGTTTCTATTTTGCCATTGTCATCTCTCGTCACCGTAGCTTGGTAGATAACTCCTTTCGTCTGGCATCACACGGCAGTTGCAGCTGGGGGAGTCTGGCTGTGAGACCTTCATCACAACCAGTGAGTGATATACACACACACAGATACATGAAAAAAAAGTCTTAATGCATTGCAGTACAGGCCTGTACTGCGATGCATTAAAACTTTTTTTTGTCCTGTATCTGTGGTGATATTCCCCTCCTCACTAGTTGAGCGCTAATAACACCATTGACGGTTTCAGAAAAAACCCTATATATATATATATATCCATCCATTATCTAAATCACTTATCCTGCTCTCAGGGTAGCGGGGATGCTGGAGCGTATTCCAGCAGTCATTGGACAGCAGGCGGGGAGACACCCTGGACAGGTCACCATATATAGCAGTTTTAAAACATATATATAAGTTATAACACACACACACACACACACACATAGTATATGAAGTTTTATCAACACCGTCGATGGTGTTGATAAAAGTGCTCAACAAATGAGAAACAGAATATTAAGATAGATGTAGGAAAAAAAAACTTTAAATACATAGCAGTACAAGCCTGTTTCATCATGCACTCATCGGCTGCTAACTTGGCAGCTGATGAGCAAGTGATGCACGAAACAGGCTACATCCTACATCTAGTGTGTCCTTATTGTCCTTACTCTGAACTGGAGTATCCCTTTAGTTGGCAATATCTGGTATGCCTCCAAAGGGTGGAGCCTGAGAGGTAGCCTTAACATTTGGCCACACGACCTCAGCAGGCTCCTTTCCATTCAGTGGAGTAAGGACTCTGTTGTAAGGGTCTTCTTGATGGCTAAACTCCTCACCCTAACACACAAAAGGGTAAGTAAGCACTGCCATTCTGTGCAGAAATGTCATTTCCTTATTTCACTTTTAGCTGCAAAGTCAGGGCCCCAGGGTGTGACCAAAATCTGTCAAGTACGACTAAACATTTTCAGTGGTTGCACCAGTGCGCCTGAAATTCAGCAGGTCTGTGTGTGGATGTGCGTAATTATTTTCCCACCCGCATTCTGCGACAACATCCTACACTGCCTCTGAGTGGCTCTGACCCTGACATTATTACCCTAACCATCTCACTCCTCATGCCTAAACCTAATCAGCCTAACCAACGAAGGCAACAAGTACTAGCCAATCAGCGGCAGGGTAGGGCGGGTCTTCTCGGAATGCAGGTGGGGAAAATAATAAGGCACGTGTGAACCTGTGTCTTGTACTCCTCCTTGAGCAACATCACGACCTTAAAAACTTACAGGTAATTCAAAATGAAGAGAACTATTGATTGTGTTTTCCATCAAGAAAAATGCTGCGGTGCCCATTATTTACCAGTGCAACCAATGTAAAAAGTTAGTCTGGAGCCCAAAGTCATTCCTTTTTTGGTCACTAGCTTGTAGCATGTGACTATAGATGAGAAATTAAATAAATATTACTGTATCTAAAGCACCTACACAACCACATCCACACTACCAATCTGACCATCAATCTCATGATCACTTTCACCCTTCCTCAAGAATAAAACCCTTGAGTAACCTAAACTCATCGTCACAGGAAAGCTCTTTATTGCTTCCATAGTATTTCATAAATGAGGTGAAAATTATGTACTGAGGTGAAATATAGCTTCAATGAAATCCCCAAGCTGATATCAGAGCTCATTCTATTCCTATCATCTCTTCTTTTATCGCCATCATTTTTTCCCCTGCTTTTCATGGTAGCTGTGAAATTTTAGCTTTTCTTTTCTTTCTTTTTTTTCCCAGAAAAGGAGCAATCATTTCAGGTGGGTTACAATCATTTTGAGATTCAAGATTTAATTGATTGTCATTTTGATTATGTACCTGCGCACATAAATAGAAACGAAATGCTGCTTCTCCCGGCCCACAGCAGTGCAACAGAGAAGATAAAAATATATGTCTAAAAATTCCCTAAAAACAATACCACTCAAATCATAAAAACAGAGAGAAACAAAACAAAAAAGCACAGACAATTAACAACACAGTCCATTCAAGTGCAACACGGTCCGTTAAAGTGCCATTTCAGTTTAAATGTTGACAGCCAGTGTCTGTCAACGAGTGACCAGCACTGATTGGGGGGGGTAGAGGGTAGGTGGATGGACATGACCATAGGGGGGGGGGGCACCGTTTGTTAATAATCCTGACTGCTTTTGGGTAGAAGCTATTCAGTATCCTGCTGGATTTAGCACAGATGCGGCTGTACCTCTTCCCAGACGGCAGGATGGAAAATAAGTTGTGAGAAGGATGGTGGAGATCCTTAATGATGCTGGAGGCTCTGTGAAAACAGCATTGATGGTAAAATCTCCAACAGGAACACAGGGGAGGGGCACAAATGATCTTGCTAGCTGTCTTCACTATCCTGTTTAGCTGGTGTTGTTCAGTTGCTTTGCAGTTACCGATCCAGAAGTGAGACCACAGGTTAGAATGCTTTCAATGGTGCCCCTGTAGAAGTAAACTTGTGCAAATGGCAGATTGTGCAGTTGGTAACAGTAGCCATTATGAACAGCTTAAGCGTGCAATTTCAATAGTGAAGGGGCAATCAAGAGTGATCAGTTTAAGAGTCTTATGGCTTGGAGGTAGGACCTGTCTCAAAATCTGTTGGTACGAGACTTGACGCTCTGGTAGCTCTTGTCAGATGAAGTTGGAAGAACAGTTTGTGCGTTTGCACCCCCGGGAATAAATGTTCTGCATGGTGGGCAGATCACTGCTTGTGATTAACTCTGCCACTTACTCTCTGCAGAGTTCTGCAATCGAGGGCTGAACAGCTGTTGTACCAGGCAGTGATGCAGCCAGTCAGGATGCTCTGAATGGTACTTCGGTAAAAGTTAGGAGGGGTCCATGGGGCCATGCCAAATTTCCTGTCTCCAATGGAAGAATAGTTGCTGGTGTGCTGTCTTGATCGAAATCTCCATATGAAGGGACAAAGACAAGTCCTCAGTGATGTGAACACCAAAGAACTTGAAGCTGCTGACTCTTTCCGCTGGTGATCTGTTAATGTGGGTGGGAGTGTGCAGACCTTCCTGTTGTCTTCTGACGTCCATGATCATCTCTTTGATTTTGCTTACATTGAAGGAGAGGTTGTTGTTGTCCCCTTGCTAGGGCTTCAACCTCTTGTTATGTTCCGTACACTGTGAGAGCCACAAGGCTCTCACAGTGTACTTAACATAGAATAACAACACTACAACACAACAATGTTCACATATATACACAATAACATTGACAGGCGAAATAAGAGGTGATAAAGTGCAATGGTGCGGAGAATATATCAGAGATGCTGAAATAAATGTTAGTAGCTTACTTACATACATGCCTGAAGTAGATGGACATGACAGAGCATACCAATACAATATATAGTATATACAAAACGGTTGGATCTATTTGACAATGTAAAGCGTTCATTTGAATGAGCCCGTGGAAAGAAACTGTTTTTATATCTGTTTGTTTTGGTGTACAGTGCCCTGTAGTGCCTACCAGAGGGGAGGAACAGGTTGTGACCAGGGTGTGATGGGTCTGCAGTGATGTTGCTTGGTCGTTTCCTGACCCCGGAGATGTATAAGTCCTGAATGGAGGGTAGGTTGGCACCAGTGATTTTCTCCACAGACTTAACTGTCCATTGTAATCTGTCCCTGTTCTGTTTGATGCCCGATCCACACCAGACAATGATTGTTGTACAGAGGACAGACTGGATTATTGCAGTGTAGAACTGAATCAGTAGTTACTGAGGCAGGTTGAACTTCCTGAGCTGGTGGAGAAAGTACATCCTCTGCTGGGCCATTTTGATGACTGTCTCTGTCGAATGCCCGCCTTAGGTCAAGGGAGGTTGTGGAACCAAGAAATCTGTAGTTTTTCACCACAGACACCGTGCTGTTGAGTATGGTGGTGGTGGTTGTGGTGGGGGGGCTCTTCCTGAAGTCCACTTCCATCTCCACAGTTTTGAGCATGTTCAGCTCCAGGTTGTTATGGCTGCACCAGAGGACCAGCTGTTCTACCTCCTGTCTATATGCAGACGTGTCACCATCCCGGATAAGGCCAATGATGGTTGTGTCATCCACAAACTTCAGGAGTTTAACAGATGAGTTTCCTGAGGTGCAGTCATTTATGCAGAGGGAGGCGAATAGAGGGGAGCGTATACATCCCTGTGGGGCACCAGTGCTGATTGTCTAGGTGCTGGATGTGATTTTTTCAGCCTCACCTGCTGCCTCCTGTCTGTCAGGAAGTTTTTTAATCCACTGGCAGATGGGTGCTGGTACAGTGAGCTGGGTGAGTTTGGAGTGGGGGAAAGCTGGGATGATGGTGTTGAATGCTGAGCTCTAGTCCACAAACAGAACCCTTGCGTGTGTCCCTGGGGAGCTGAGGTGTTGGAAGATGTAGTGCAATCTCATGTTTACTGCATTCTCCACTGGCCTGTTAGCTTGGTAGGCAAACTGCAGGGGGTTGAGCAGGAGGCTTGTGGTTTCCTTCAGGTGGGCCAACACTAGTCTCTCAAAGGATTTCATGACCACAGACGTTAGGGCAAGGCAACAGGCCTGTAGTCATTTCATCCTGTGATACATGGTTTTGTGGGGACAGGGATGATAGTGGAGCTCTTGAAACAGGAAGGGACTTCACACAACTCCAGTGGTCTGTTGAAGATCAGTCTGAAAATGGGGGCCAGCTGGTCAGCACAGACTTTCAGACAGGAGGGTGACACGTCATCTGGGCCTGGTGTCTTCCTGGTCTTCCATCTCTGGAAGAGCTGGTGCACATTCTCAACACAGACAGTCCAGATAGTGGGACTCTATTCTGTCTCTGTACTCCCTCTTGGCCTCCATGATGGCCTTCCGGAGGTAATATCTGGACATTCTGTAAGCATCCATGTCCCCCAAGTTGAAAGTGGTGGACTGTGCTTTCAGTTTAAACCGGATGTCGCCATTCATCCAAGGATTGGGGAACATCTGTACAGTAATCCTGGACACAACATCTATGCATTTGTTTGTGAATCCGGTAACTGAGTCAGTTTAGGTGTCAGTATCTTTATACACACTCAACAATCCAATTAAGGAAATCACAGAAAGTTGAGTCACTTCATCCGGACACAACATTTATTGAGAGAATGTCCCCACCGACACAGCGGCTGTGGAAGGGGAGAAATCCCATATTAAACAGGCCCTGGTTAAGTGTGGTTATCCTAACTGGGCGTTTGTCAAATCCAGGAAGACGCCCAAACAGTGCACCAGCCGATCGAAGAGAGGAAGATAGAAGCTGCCTAAGCATAAACCAGTGGGGATTCTGTATGCGGCGGGAGTTTCAGAACAGCTGAGATTTGTATTTTCCAAACATCGCATCTCAGTTGCTTTCAAGCCCCAAAACATGCTGCGCCAGAAATTGGTCCACACCAAGGATCGGGTCCCCCGGCAAAAACAGCAATATAGTGTATGCTGTTCAGTGCTGGGAGGATTGCCGTCAAAGTCAAAGACAAAGTATCGTTGTTGTCCCTTACAGGGAAATTAGTTTGCAGCCAGTATAATAAAACTCACACAAAAAGAGAACATACAAACACACCAAGGCAGAATTGACAACAGGAAATAGTGGGCGAGGAGTCTTGTACATCGGGGAAACCAAATAGAGAAACCAAATAGACACTGGCCAAGAGGATGGCACAACACAGAAGAGCTAATGTGTCAGGTCAGGGCTCCATACTCTACACCCATCTACAGGCCAGGGGCCACATCTTCAAAGATGAGGATGTGCACATCCTTGATAGAGAGGAACGCTGGTTTGAACGGGGAGTCAGAGGCCATCTATGTGATGATGGAACGACCATCACTGAACTGCGGGGGCTGGGCGGCCTAAGAGTAGATCTGTCGCCATCTTACCATGCTGTGATTGCAACCATTCCCCAATCCTCTGTGAATACACATGGCCATTGTAATTCTAGTCAATGGTCATGGCAATTTGCATATGAAACCAATCATTGTTTTCAGTCGTTATGCCACTGTATTGTTTATAAGGGTGGGGATACCTGCAGTCAGTTGAGACTGAAGAGGTCCCTTAGATGAGTGATGAAACGTTTCTCCCAGTAAATGTGTCTAGATGAACTGATTCAACTTTCTGTGATACAGGTGTCAATGTTTCTGTTAGATGCCTGGTGGAATACTTCCCAGTCTGTGGATTTAAAACAGTCTTGCAGCATAGAGACAGCTTGAGCCGAAGAGCATTAGATTGCTCATAGCACAGGCCTCTTCTATTTTCGTTTCTGCTTGTAGGCTGGGAGCAACCAGATAGTGGTGTGATCTGATTTGCCAAAGGGAGGCTGGGGGAAGGTCTCATACCCATCCCGGAAGGGAGTGTAAACATGGTCCAATGTGTTCGCTCCTCACGTCATGCAACTGATGTGCTGGTGGTATTTCAGCAGGACTTTCTTTACATTGACGTTGTTGAAGTGAATACTCACGATAAAAGCCACCTCCAGGTGAGAATTTTCGAGTGCGTCGACCGCTCCGTAAAGCTCATCAAGAGCACTTGCTGTGTCTGTTTGTGGTGGAATGTAAACCGCTGTGAGGATCATGCATGTGAATTCTCTTGGGAGATAGAAGGGTTGGCATTTGATTGCGAGCTATTCGAGGTTGGGTGAGCAAGAGGAAGAAAGTATCTCCATGTCTAAGCAACATGAGCTGTTTACCATGAAGTGCACCCCTCCCCCTCCGTGCTTTCCCTGAGTCCTTTGTCCGATCTTGCCGATGGATGAAGAAGCCCTCCAGTTGAATGGCTGAGTATCCATGGCTACAGCCAGGTTTTGGTGACAGCCATGATGTTGCAGTTCTTAATGATCTGATGAAAACGCAGCCTTCCCCTGAGTTTGTCCAGCTTGCTGTCCAAAGACTTAACATTGAACAGGAGTATACTCGGTAGCGGAGGGCGAGATCCCCTTCTCTTCAGCATCCACCTCCTCGGCCTGATGAGGATCCCAGTCCTTCTCCATCTCTTCTGGCACTGGCACCACTTTCTCCCAGATGTAAACAAAGGTACGCCGGGTGTTGAGTCTGGTGCACCAGTCAAATAGCTTCTGATAAGAAAACTTCATATGATCCCTGCAATTTACTAGCAGTTTTTTTTAACAAGATCAGGTATTTACCTGATCAGTTGCTGTCATTTCGTCACTTCATATTTGGTTTAATTACCCAGTTCTATTTGTATATATCTTTTAGGTCAATCAATTGCCTAATTTTAACACTTTTACCTGTGTTTTGCAGAGTCTTGCTTACCCTGATCCCTCACGCTAAGCTATGCTATGTGTAGCCCTGCTGCCAAGCCCTAACAAGCACAGTCAAAGAGCTGCTAGTAGTTTCTGCCAGTGCTATTCACTTTTAAGTGCGCACACTTTACTTGGTGAGAGTGGATATTTGAATATATGCGCATCCGTGTACGTTTGTGAGTTTGTGTGTGATTATTGGTACGAATGTGTGCATGTCAAGACTAAGCTGGGATGAAAAATAAACAGGGACAACTATTTAATTCCTTTCCCCTTTTACTCCACTACTCTTACCCTCCATTTCCTCACTCCTTCACCCTCTCATACTGCTGTTATCCAATTAGGTGATTCTCGTTGCTTTAATCAATAGAGAGCATGAACACACACACACACACACACACACACACACACACACACACACACACACACACACACACACACACACACACACAAAAGATCCACCTGTAGCCTGGTTGCCTTGGCAAAAGCAAGATGAGGAGAATAGTGGGATAGGGTGCAGGATGTGAACAGTGAATATAAGTGACAGGAGCATACCACAATCAACTGCTTCACAAGGTCAGTGCAAGGTAAAGAGAGCGGGAGAAGAGAGGAAAAACAGAAAACTCAAGAGTGATCTTGTGCTTTAGAGCCGAGCTCTTTTAGACAAACACCAACCTGTCAACACAATGCACGCGTGCACGCACGCACACGCACACGCACACGCACACACACACACACACACACACACACACACACCACCATCAGAGTGCAATATAGCAAATCACTTGGAGAATGCATTCTAAAAGATAATTTTCTTCGTAATTTAAATCTATTTTTAAACTGTAAAATAGATATGATTTCCAGGTATATGACTTTTGTGTATGTCTAATGTTCTGTATGACCATCAAGACTCCTGCCTGTTCTTCCTGAATTGTTCTCCCTTTTCTGTCTCGCTGTGTGTTTCTTGTCCAGCATGTCCTGAATGCCCCCCGTTTTCTCAGCCATTACTCTGACACGTTTTCATCTGCAGCCCTATCGGCTTACACCTGTCCCCAATCATCTTTATTGTTACCTGTCTATTGAACCCCAGTCCCTTGCATTGTGTGTTTGTCAGATCGTCTCTGTGCGTTAGCTAGTGTCGTTTCTAGCCTGTTCTGCCTGTACTCTGTTAGTATGTCTTGGCAATGCTCTTGGCCTGTATTTGAGTTGGCTTTTACCACCGTTTTTTGTACTTGTCTGCTTTTCTGATTTACCCTTTGTTATCGACCTTGCTTGTAATCCAGACCACAGCTTTTGCCTGCTGTTTTTGGTTATTTGCATGTCATCAAACCTTAACGATTTCAATCATCATCAATCATCATCTGATTCCGGTCTGCAATTGAGTTCCCGGCAAGTTCCCCGCCAGTAAGGCAGACAATGACTGCTATAATATACTGCAGGTAGAGCCGCTCCACCCCCACCACCACCACCACCACTAGCATGCAGTATTTCAGACTTGTGGGAAACAATTGTTGCATCCATCACTGCATAAGCTGTTTTAATTCCTTTGTTGTCTGGGCTTAGGAAACAAAAAAGATGGTACTTCTGATTTTAATCCTGGTGAGACCCTTAACCTGTTACAAACCTAATGATAAATGAGGTATTGAAGTGGCAGTAAAAAGGAGACCTGTGAAGAACATACATGTACCTGTTTATCACACGATGCATCATAGCATGCCTTGGTTGGCTGTTTGATTTTCTCACGGCACATGTTTACAAATGATTAGCCATGTTAATCCATTAATTAATTGTGCATTAAGGCTGCCAAATCTTTTAACAGACTGCGTACACACCAATGAATCTCTGCATAGCATACAAATACAGAGTCCAGCAGCAAAATGTCCCTAGTGATGATGAATTTTAATTAACAAAACAAACAAACATTGAGACATTTTTAATGGCTGAAAGCCATTATCACGTGTTTTTGGCTCATGGAGGGGAAAGGTATTGAGATGGAGCCCAACTGTACTGTACAATGACAGAAAGACGGAAAAACCGGGCAATCGATTTGTCAGCAAGCTACCCAACTAGCCAGACGAGTACACAGATAGACATGCAGATGGGCAGGCATGCCATCAATTGGACTGCCAGCTAATCAGACAAGTAGATGAGCTGACAGAGAGATTGAACAGGTTGATGCAGGGTCAAGTGGTCCGTTAAGCTTCTGACAAATCAGACATACAGAGAGACATTCAATTTTCCTCCCACAAAGCAAGGCAAAAAGACATAGAGAGACACACAACCTAGCAGGTATGGAAAGAGACTGACACTGTAGCAGTAACCAGATGGTTAGAGAGGCAGGACTGTGACTTGAAGCCTACTGGATTAAATCCCAGGCAAGGAAAGTGAGTACCCTACACTCTTTCTCAGTAACCAAATGAAGTACCCCCGAGACCAAAGGATTTATCACAAAATGCCATACAAAAATGGTGTTGCCTGATTCTGCTCAGTCAGAGTAAAATTGTTCAAATTCACCTTCCTAATTTCTTGTCTCATCCCTCCTGTGCCTCACTTTTAATGGTTTTATCTCTTGATTGCAGAAAAAACCAAAAAAAAAAACAAAACAGATATGATTGTCCCACAGACAAGGTGAAGTATTTGGTGAAAAGACAGGAAAAGAAAGAAAGGAAGACATAAAGAAAGAATGAAAGAACAAAAGTAAGAACAAAAGAACAAAAGAATGAAAGAAATAATGAAAGAGTGAAAGGAAGAATGAAAGAATGAAAGAAAGAACTAAAGAACAAAAGTGAGAACAAAAGAACAAAAGAACGAAAGAAATAATGAAAGAGTGAAAGGAAGAATGAAAGAATGAAAGAAAGAAAGAATGAATGAATGAATGAATGAAAGAACAAAGGTAAGAACAAAAGAACGAAAGAAATAATGAAAGAGTGAAAGGAAGAATGAAAGAATGAAAGAAAGAAAGAATGAAAGAATGAAAGAACAAAAGTAAGAACAAAAGAAAGAACGAATGAAAGAATGAAAGAACGAAAGAATGAAAGAAAGAACGTTTATTCCAGACTCATGCTGCTTATCACAACACACAGACAATACACACCCATGCATGTACATGCACATTTGTATGCACATACTCACACAGTAGAAGTAATAGCACTACTCAGGTAAACTTCAAATAATTTCTGCCTGACTGGCCCACAATGCTACAGAGCCCTTTAATCAAGTAGCAACTTTAACAAGGCTTTTAGACATACACAAAAACACACACACACACACACACACACACAATTTAAAAAAAAATTGTGTGCAAATAGCCGATCTGTCAGACAACAACGAGGTGTGCTATGGTCATTACAAGTCAGGTGTCATTTGCTGTATGAAAGGATGAAGACCTCAGCAAAAAGATCAGGTACACACCTCCCTCTGTTATGTGTACCTATGGCACATGTGCATGTGTGTTGGCACAAAGGGGTGTTGCATTTTATTACCACTAAATTATATCATGGTGGGTTGCAAAGACAGTTTTTGGTGTAACACCAAAGAGAATGGAGTACAGCTGAGAGAATGGAGTACAACTGCCCACTTCTGCTATTGCGCAGTAGCAACACCATCATTTGATACATACATAAGTGAGCAGCCTTTTTTGCGAGAGGCCATTTAGTCCAGGGTGCTGTTGTGAGAGCATGATGTTGTAATTATTTTGCTCATATCATCACTGTTTGCCCTGATGAACAGGAGGCAAATCCTTTCCCGCTGCCTTTTGACTATCAGCTACTACCGTAGATGGCCCAGTGATTACTGTCATTGAGATCATAGTGAATGCTAGAGGGGAGATTGTGCAACCTGCCATGATATCAATTTCCATGTGCTTCCATGCTGTGGGCAATTGTAATGTTTTGAATCAGGGTTGCATGTCTTGCAAATGTGCACTTTTAAAAAAATATCATACTTATTTTGAATAAATCAGAATTTACTGGCAAAACACTGGGCAAAATTGCGCCGAATACCTTGTCCAGGTCTCAAAATAAGGCGTACAAATACTAGCTCCTCTATTGCTTGGCTGATTTGATTTGATGTAAAGCGTTAGTTGATTCCTTAAAATGTAGTTAAGAAACCTCTGCGCTCAAAAGGCGAGCTCTCCTTTGTTGAGGCGGCATACGGGATAAAACTGATATCTGCAAAGGAAACACAGCAGATCACATCTCCTTGAAAGCATGACTGAAGAAAAAGCAGAATGACAGCATGGCAGAGGAGCAGTAATGACTTCAGCTTTAACGTCAACTTCACAAGCATGTGTTCCAGATTGGGACATGCATCTTTTTGAAGTGGCAAAGTCTTTGTTCTTCAAACAATCTTCTTTCTTATTTCTGGGAATTACAGAATGTGGGGTGTGGCCAGGATTAAGGGCCGCTAATAGCGTGTGTGTACGTGCGTGTGTATGCAGTGTGTGTATGCAGTGTGTGTGTGTGTGTGTGGGGGGGGGGGTTCTACCCTGCAGCACTGTAAGCCAAATAGATCAATGTAATTCTTTAATGGCACCCACTTGTGTCGGTGGCTCTCCCTCGCTCCCACATGAATGCATACACCGAAACAAATGCAGGGAGAGTGAGAGGGTAAATGCTGAGTGAGTGAGTGAGAGAGAGAGAGAGAGAAAGAGAGAGGAAGAGAGAGAGAGATGTAAGAAGTCTCTTGTTTGGCCCTTGAGGATGGCATTTCCATCCACCCATCAATCCATTATCCAAACCGCTTATCCTGCTCTCAGAGTCGTGGGGATGCTGGAGCTTATCCCAGCAGTCATTGGGCAGCGGGCAGGGGAACACCCTGGACAGACTGCCAGGCCATCACAGGGCTCACACACACACGCACACACGCACATGCACACACACACACATTCACACCTAGGGACAATTTAGCACGGCCGATTCACCTGACTTACATGTCTTTGGACTGTGGAAGGAAACCGGAGCGCCACACAGACACGGGGAGATCATGCAAACTCCACAGAGAGGACGACCCGGGACAGCCCCCAAGGTTGGACTACCCCGGGACTCGAACCCAGGCCCATCTTGCTGTGAGGCGACCACGCTAACCACTGCGCCACCGTGTTGTCTGCACGAATCATGTGCCACTCAAAAAAATGTGTTGCGACAAATCAAAAACGTTCCATTTGCCCTTTCAGCTCACACAAATCAAAATTAATATATCGAGCTGTAGTCTTAAATAAAAAAAAAATGAGTTTCATAATCAAATCAATAATTTTGTATTGTTTTAAGTGACAGTTATTGCATTGGATGAATGACTGCATTGCTACGCTTTTTTTTTGAGTGTGGCGACCTTGTCTATTATGGTGAAAGCACATTCTAAATGTATTAAATGGCCCATTTCCCCAAAGGTAAAAGAATCTCACTGTAAAATAATTCATAAGGTTTACCCGGTTGCAGATTTTCTCAAGAAAAGGTCTGAATGTGAAGTGGATTTGATGGCATTTCCAGCGTAACATAAATTACTTATCACTGCCTGATCTTAAACTGACCTGTGAAAAAAAGATTCAAATATGAAAATGCTTTGCAAGTTACAAAAGAGTAGGAAAAAAAATTATCTTGACATCCTTTGAGCAGCAGAAACGTTACTTGGCCACTTGTCAACCAAACAAAATTGTCTGACAGGAACTGTACATATGTGAGGTAGGCTCCACTCCCATGTCCAACACTGACCCATATAGTACAGTGTTGTTGTTAGGAGATAGAATAGAGAGAGAGAAACAGTTGCATATATATGTGCATATACACTACCGTTCAAAAGTTTGGGATCACATTGAAATGTCCATATTTTTGAAGGAAAAGCACTGTACTGTTCAATGAAGATAAATTTAAACTAGTCTTAACTTTAAAGAAATACACTCTATACATTGCTAATGTGGTAAATGACTATTCTAGCTGCAAATGTCTGGTTTTTGGTGCAATATCTACATAGGTGTATAGAGGCCCATTTCAAGCAACTATCACTCCAGTGTTCTAATGGTACAATGTGTTTGCTCATTGGCTCAGAAGGCTAATTGATGATTAGAAAACCCTTGTGCAATCATGTTCACACATCTGAAAACAGTTTAGCTCGTTACAGAAGCTACAAAACTGACCTTCCTTTGAGCAGATTGAGTTTCTGGAGCATCACATTTGTGGGGTCAATTAAACGCTCAAAATGGCCAGAAAAATAGAACTTTCATCTGAAACTCGACAGTCTATTCTTGTTCTTAGAAATGAAGGCTATTCCATGCGAGAAATTGCTAAGAAATTGAAGATTTCCTACACCGGTGTGTACTACTCCCTTCAGAGGACAGCACAAACAGGCTCTAACCAGAGTAGAAAAAGAAGTGGGAGGCCGCGTTGCACAACTGAGCAAGAAGATAAGTACATTAGAGTCTCTAGTTTGAGAAACAGACGCCTCACAGGTCCCCAACTGGCATCTTCATTAAATAGTACCCGCAAAACACCAGTGTCAACATCTACAGTGAAGAGGCGGCTGCGGGATTCTGGGCTTCAGGGCAGAGTGGCAAAGAAAAAGCCATATCTGAGACTGACCAATAAAAGAAAAAGATTAAGATGGGCAAAAGAACACAGACATTGGACAGAGGAAGACTGGAAAAAAGTGTTGTGGACGGATGAATCCAAGTTTGAGGTGTTTGGATCACAAAGAAGAACGTTTGTGAGACGCAGAACAAATGAAAAGATGCTGGAAGAATGCCTGACGCCATCTGTTAAGCATGGTGGAGGTAATGTGATGGTCTGGGGTTGCTTTGGTGCTGGTAAGGTGGGAGATTTGTACAGGGTAAAAGGGATTCTGAATAAGGAAGGCTATCACTCCATTTTGCAACGCCATGCCATACCCAGTGGACAGCGCTTGATTGGAGCCAATTTCATCCTACAACAGGACAATGACCCTAAACACACCTCCAAATTGCGCAAGAACTATTTAGAGCAGAAGCAGGCAGCTGGTATTCTATCGGTAATGGAGTGGCCAGCGCAGTCACCAGATCTGAACCCCATTGAGCTGTTGTGGGAGCAGCTTGACCGTATGGTACGCAAGAAGTGCCCATCCAACCAATCCAACTTGTGGGAGCTGCTTCTGGAAGCGTGGGGTGCAATTTCTCCAGATTACCTCAACAAATTAACAGCTAGAATGCCAAAGGTCTGCAATGCTGTAATTGCTGCAAATGGAGGATTCTTTGACGAAAGCAAAGTTTGATGTAAAAAAAATCTTATTTCAAATACAAATCATTATTTCTAACCTTGTCAATGTCTTGACTCTATTTTCTATTCATTTCACAACATATGGTGGTGAATAAGTGTGACTTTTCATGGAAAACACAAAATTGTTTGGGTGATCCCAAACTTTTGAACGGTAGTGTATATATGGAAATTGGTGTTTTAATATTGTAAAGCAAATAATCCTGTAGTGCTAAATCATTAAAATGACATGACCATTGAAGTTAAAACAATATTTCACTTTGGCATAGCAGTTTTTATTATCAATTACCTTCATATTTGCTTTGATTTTGATATACTTTAACGATCACCGTAGGGAAGTTATGCTCTGTATTTAACCCATCCTAGCTGTGTAGCTAGGAGCAGTGGGCAGCCGTCGTGCAGCACCCAGGGACCAACTCCAGTTCGTCTTGCCATTGCCTCAGTCAGGGGCACAGACAGGAGTATTAACCCTAACACGCATGTCTTTTTGACGGTGGGGGAAGCCGGAGCACTCGGAGAAAACCCACACAGACATGGGGAGAACATGCAAACTCCACACAGAGGACGACCTGGGATGGCCCCAAGGTTGGACAACCCCGGGATTCGAACCCAGGACCTTCTTGCTGTGAGGCGACAGCACTAACCACTGCGCCACCGTGCCACCTTTGTACATTGATGGAATATTGCATGTCTCAGAGTTTGTTGTGGCATCAAGCTGTATCTTCTACTTTCCTCTGTTGAGACTACATAGACCTTTATCATAGAAACTGGAAGTGAGTAGGCAATGTGCCTATCAATTTCCGTTTAGACGGGATTGAGCCGGCGTGGTGTCTAACATCCTGATGTCCTCTTTCAATACAGAGGCATGGCACTACCAGAGGGATAAAAAAATGAGGTTTCTGCGCCCGAAGTCAGTCCTGTAGAAGTCGTACGAATGAATGGTTAAACATCTTCAAACTGAAAACTAACATCCAGCGAATAAAAACCATCCTGCCTTTTGGTACCTGGATGACTAAAATTAATCTACATAGACATATGACCATGTTTTTGTGGAAGGCGAGCGCTGAGGTATGCCACAAAATCTCTGTTTTTGTGGATTCTGCCATTGCTTTTATTATGACGGTGCAAAGGCTGGACCGCTACACATCACCAAATACTTCTGGCTGAAAGGACATTGAAATGTGGAGAAAAGTAGATATTCTACATGCAAATCAAAGCCATGTGACCATGGGTTCATTGAATATATTCTGTATTTGTTGCCTTACAAAAGCTTTATACAAGTATTTACCAGGGTGCACTATAACTATGATTGCTCTTTTCAGGGCGTAACCAGTGTGAAACCAAGTTTAAATCTAATAGGAAGAGTAAATGGGTGGGCTTGGGCATGTTGATGAGGTTATCTTCTCTGCACTTCCAATCACACAGGTTTGGTTGAGTGAGTGCAACAACACCTTTAGCAGGCATAATAAGGATTTTCAGAGTCCAAAAACCAACTAAGTCCTTCCAGATCTGCTCTCAACACTGATTTATCCTCCCCACTACGTTTAAAATACCCTGACAGTGAACCCAGATCTAGACCTACTCCTTCTCCATAACAATGTACACAACAACTCTAAGTGGCCAAAAGACAGGTCATCCTGTTGTGAAAAGGAGAATATAATTTCTGGATATTATCAGAAAGACAGAACACCCATAGTAAATGCACCCATCAGGGATGGCTGACCTTGAAAACCGCTGTTTGAGAGATGCTAATACTCAGGGAGGGGAATCTGCAAGGACCTCCCAATATATTGCATCGGTACGTAAGGTGTCGATTCTATAAGTACTGCAATTCTTTGAAGTATTTAAGATTCTGTAATATTGCAATTTGATTTTCACAAATTTTCCTGATTTCTTGTTACTTTTTAATGCAAGACTATGAAAAACAGTATTACTTTTAAGGATACTCTATATCATAAGCAAGATGTTTAATCCGAAAATCAGTGTGTTTTCAAAGTTGTGTGTTAGGTTACATTTTTTTCTGAATTATCAGAACATACCTTACAGGCAAAGTACTGCAGCTTGCAAACATAAAGAAACCGGATGCATCTTGCAAGTTAACAGTGAGTGCCATTTTAATGGGTAATCAGAATATAAATATATAGTACAACGATTACAGGCAATAGTAGGCTAGGTAGTCTTTAAGAAAAAAAATATTGTCTCAGATGCATCTGTGTCTCAAATGTATATTGAACACTAAATACTGGTAGTGCAGCTTTAATAAGAAAAAGGGCTGCAGGTAAATTTTAAATAATTAGATATACAAGACAAACAGGACATGTTTCCAGTGTCGGCTGGCCAGTCAGAGCAACAGGTTGCCTCCTTTTGCCTCCCTCCGTTTACCTCTGGATGGAGTCGAGCCAGATGCATTAACCCGCTCGGGGGGCCCTGGGGAAATAAATGTGCTACTGGCCCTGACCACCCTGCTCAACTGTCAACTCTCTGTAAGTTGTGCATGTATAAAGAGTGGATGTTGGCCCCTTGCAAGGCCCCACAACATTTCCAAATGAGCCCTAGGCACACAACATAGCAGCTATTCGTTAGCTCTCATCTAGCTCAGAATACACCCAGCTAAATGTAGCTCATTTTAAGACCAAACTGTTTTATCAATTAGGACACAATCATGTATCAACCAAACAGCTTCATCTGTCTAAGATGCGCAACACAAGTCCATGTATTGTGCTAGATTACTTCTAATCGCTATTGTTTTCATAAAGGCAAATTTAGGCTACGATTTAGATGTTCACTAGACTTTCCGTTTTCAGCCAAATGTAGCCTGGTTTTAGCCTAGATGGTGCATACCACTTAAACGTCTCTTCGATGTTTAATCAACATGAGATTACTTTGCGGCACCTTTTAAATTGTGAAATCCAAATAAATGCAAGACTTTGGATTTAAACTGGGCAGCTGCGGCTAAAATAATAAATAAAGTGAAATACTGATCTATGCAAATGTTGGATAAAAAAATGTAGACACAGATAGACAGATAGACAGACAGACAGACAGATAGATAGATAGATAGATAGATAGATAGATAGATAGATAGATAGATAGATAGATAGATAGATAGATAGATAGATAGATAGATAGATAGATAGATAGATAGATAGATAGATAGATAGATAGATAGATAGCTAGATAGATAGATAGATAGACAAGAGTTACAAGTCTGAATCTACTCCAGTCCCCACATTTTGCTTGTAACATTTTCAGGACATACTGATGAAGGTGGATCAAAACCTTCGGCATATCAATAAACACCTTATAGAGAGATAACATGCTGTGTTCAGCCTTTGTTGTTCTGTGCAAATATTTTTTTTAACTTAAATTCAACTGAACGTTGAGAAATCTGGGTGTGAAACTAACTTGGTGGGTCTGATTCATAATGTCAACCTGTGGGATTTCACAGCACATCGCTCTTACCTTCCTGCACAGCCTGGAAGGGGTTGTTCCCGTCTACAAACTCCACGGAGATGGTGATCTTCTCCGTCTCAAGAATCTCATTGTTGAGGTTAAGATCTGCCACTGCCAAACGAAACACCTCATCGTCTTTCCGTGCAGACTCATCAAAGATGGCACCTGCCAAAACAGGCAACAGACAGTAAGCCGGGGAAGAATTAAAACAATTGTTGAATGATACCAAAACTTAAGAATATAAAAACATAAAGAGGGAGAGAAAGAAATACATAGAAATGGGGGGGGGGGTCACAAGAGAGAAAGAAGTAGAAGGTTTCCTCTTCAAGGACTACCTTAATCCTTACATGGTCTCTGGCGGCACTTTGCAGTGACTATGAGTTGGGTCGGTGCCAGATGTCACTACTGTGTCTTTGCTTACTTGAACACCATTGCGATCATCTACCGCTGAGCCCTTCTCTACCTGCGCTTCCCATTTGTATGTTCTTATGGCATAATTGGCCTGTTTTACCATTTTGTGGAAATATTAATCTACTTCCCACTTTCATTTTCCTGTTCTCCCCCTCTTGACGATCTCAGCCACGACTACACTAAATACATTGGACCTGACGTGCATGCCATGCCATGATATGATTAATGTGTGGTGCTCTATGACGCCTCTCGGTAACACTCAAGAGCATCTGCAAATTGCAGACTCTCCTGTAAATTGCTTGGCATAAAAGCCAAATGAGTGAATGTAAATGAAAACAAAGAAAACGTGGAGACAGAGGGATGGATGATCGGGGAGAAAGACATGGGGAGACAGGGAGACTGAAACAGATAGAAAGGGAAACACCAGATCAGCGTTCACATTAAGGTCAGCCCCTCCCCCAGGGTACACCGACTCCTCCGAGCTAGCGGCTGCACCAAAGGTAATGAGGAGTAGGTACCTTGAGAGATGAACTTTCTTTCTTTTTCTTTTGGATTTTTCCCCTTTTTTCTCCCAATTGTGCTTGGTCAGTTACCCCACTCTTCCGAGCCGTCCCGGTCTCTGCTCCACCCCCTCTGCCGATCCGGGTGGGGCTGCAGACCACCACATGCCTCCTCCCATACATGCGGAGTCGCCAGCCACTTCTTTTCACCTGACAGTGAGGAGTTTCACCAGGGGGATGTAGCACGTGCGAGAATCACGCTTTTCCCCCCCAGTTCCCCCTCCCCCCTGAACAGGCGCCCTGACCGACCAGAGGAGGCGCTAGTTGCAGTGACCGGGGCACATACCCACATCCGGCTTCCCACCTGCAGACACGGACGACTGTGTCTGTAGGGACGCCTGACCAAGCCGGGGGCAACACGGGGATTCGAACCGGCGATCCCCGTGTTGGTAGGCAACAGAATAGACAGCTATGCTACCCGGACGCCCCGGGAGAGGAACTTTCAGCTGAAACTTTTCACAAAGAAATCATTCACAGAACTTAAAAAATACCTGGCAAGAGTTTCACAGCTGCTGTTGTTGAAACTAAGAATAGAGGGTGGACAGACCTTAGGCTGGATGGCAGATTTTTATTTTATTTTTTTTGTTTTGTTCTCTTTACTTCTGTCTGTTACCCATAAAAATTAAGCAGACATCCCCTCTCTCACGCTCTCTCTCCCTTTTACGCGCTCTCCCCCTCCATTCATCCCAGTTCATTCCCTGAATCCACTGGCAAGGCAATTATCTAAGCCCGAGCAGTGAAGCAATTCTGAGTGTGTTTGACAAACCAGAAAGAATAAGCCTCAGTGACTGCACTGGTGTTGGCACGCATGTGGGTATGGAGAGGTAGTATGTGTATGTGGATGAACATCGATGTGTGTACAAAGTCCTCAAAGATCAAATCGTCCTCATTAAGCACTTGAAGATATGCGTGATAGAGACGAGTGATTCTGTTCATGGTTAGGAATACTCTAACTTGCTTAGGGCAGTGTTCCATGACACTTTCAAGACTGGGATGCTTTTTTTCCCCCTGCCTACATCAAAGGGTAGAGCACACCGCTAATGCTCATATCACTAACGAAGCCCTTCTTCTCATTTCATGACCAGGGAAAAATATCCGAAAGGCCTTCATCTCTGCCCGCAAAGATGAATTTACCCCCCTTTACACGAGTGTCAATCAATCACTGCCGTCCCACCTGCAGCTAGTCCAAAATACTGTCGTCCAGACTTTTGACTGGCGAGAGAAAGAGGGGCCACATTCCTGTGTACTTTGGCTCCCACTTAGTTTTGGAACTTATTGTAAGGGTTTATTGTCTGGTTTTAAAGCACTGCATGGGGCATCCCTTTCCTATACAAGTATTTCCAACCTCCTTCACCCACACTCCAGCTCTAAGTCACTCACATCCTCCAGCCAAACGCTTTTGTCAGCGCCACGGTCTCGGTTAAAGCTGCAGAGGCATCACGGCAGACTGGGACATATACACTACCTTTTTCTCTGTTAAGTGTGCCCTTGGGACCACTGACACTTTCCAATCCCGTTAAAAACGCACGTGTACGCTACTGAGTTTCCCTCACTGCTGCGTTTGAATTTCCTGTGTATCTGAGGGGTTCGTTGTATGTTAGGTCACTGTTGGTTGTATTCAAATGTGCTTTATAATTGATAAATTTGATTAAGCTTGGCTAATATCGCCCACATTAAGGGTTCAATCTCAACTGCAGATAAGTAGTAGAGTATATATGTATTAGCATTTATGGTTATACTAACCCAGCCAATGAGGATGCACAACCCAGTGCATCTTTTTTTTTTTTGGAGGTGGCTATTTCCCCCCTTTTTCTCCCCAGTTGTACCCATCCAGCTACCCCACTCGTCCCAACCATCCTGGTCGTTGCTCCACCCCTTTTGCCAATCCCGGGAGGGCTGCAGGCTACCACATACTTCCTCCGATACATGTGGAGTCGCCAGCCATTTCTTTTCCCCTGACAGTGAGGAGTTTCACCAGGGGGATTTAGCATGTGGGGGGATCACACTATTCCCCCAATTTCCCCCTCCCCCCGACCAGGTGTCACAATTGACCAGAGGAGGCGCTAATGCTGCGGCCAGGACACGAGCCCACATCTGGCTTTCCCACCTGTAGACACAGCCAAATGTGGCTGTAACGGCACCTGACCAACATGGGGATTCGAACCGGTGATCGCCATGTTGGTAGGCAACGGAATTGACCGCTACGCTACCCGGATGCCCCCCAAACCAGTGCATTCTTAGCCCGGATAAATGGGGAGGGTTGCATCAGGAAGGGCATCCAACATTCGTTAAACCTTTGCTAAATCAAATATGCGGCTCATAAATCAGATTTCCATACTGGATTGGTCGAGGCCCCGGGTTACCAACGGCCGCCACCGGTACTGGTGGCCAGCAGGGTGCCGGTGGAAACTATGCTACTGTTGGACGAAGGTGAGGGAGAGGGGGAAGGCATGTCCATATGCAGCGGGAGAGGAGGAAGGCCAAAAAGGAGGTTTATGGATGTGAAGATAGAGGACATGCAGGTGGCTGATGTGACAGAGGAAGATGCAGAGGACAGGAAGAAATGGAAATGGACGATCCACTGTGGCGACCCCTAACGGGAGCAGCCGGAAGTAGCAGTAGCACTAGTAGTAGTAGTAGATAGTGATATATTATTGAATATATAGTAATATGTTATTAAGAGTACTTATCTCTAGATGAAAGTGGTCATCAAATATTGCACACTATTTATGTCAATGCCATATAACAGCTTTTCTCAGGGGCTTGTTCTAACCAACATACTGAGGGCAAATGTGTGTAGGACTGCTACTTTTGTGCTTGAATAGTTAAAGAAAGCTGCAGCCTGTGGCCTGGCTAACACCGTGTAGCTAATATAGTGAAGGTTAAAGTTAAGTGTATGTAAAAGTGAATAAATCAGGCAGACCTCAACATTCATTGGCCAACAACCATCTCGTTAAAAGCCTTAATTCCACTCAGCCTCATAACAACTATTGATCAAATCACATTTACTAAATGAAAATTATATTTGGTTTAACCTTGCAAAGCCCTTAAAACTCGTTGGAAATGGTTAGGCACTCTACGCTAACGACCTCCTCATCATAACGCCTCATAAAATATACATATTCAAATCATTTGGTCTATCAGCAGATTGGCTAATGTAAACACCCTCCCACCAACTGTGTCTCTGCTATTTTAATTATCATGCCGTATACATGGACCAGCAAAAACAGGGCAGGCTGACAAAGCATGAAACGCACAAGTTCATTAACGTTTAAATTACCGCTGAATTGCGAATGCGGCTCCAGTGCCATTAGGAATGACATCACTGAAAAAGTTTTTGTTTTTGTTTTTGTTTAATCAAACAACAATATATGCTCAACTGCAGCCCCAAAACATGAGGTGACTGTGAAGCTGCATATGTCCAGAGGGAAAATCAGATACGGAAAGGACAGCGCAATCAAGTCAGAAAGAAGAAAGGGCAATAAAGAATAAATGAGAAGGAATGAGATATTGAGAGATAAGACGGCGGTGGGAACACAAGAGAAGAGCGGATTTTTTTTTTTATCATATCAAACCAGTTTTGCAGTAGCCAACACAGGGACTGCAGCAGCTGAACTCACAGGGAGACCTCGCACAAGCAACAACTAATGGTTGGATTCGTGGGATTAGCCCCATCTAAGGTCCCTCACACACACTGATTAACACCACTTTAGGACGGAAATGCTCAGATATTTCCATCTGCGAGCCAAAACTCTTTCAGAATATGACGCGTATGCTGAAAGAAAGCGAATTAATAGAAAAGGAAAAACAGCATAATGGCTCTTTTAGTTTTTAAGAAAGGGGTTGCCATGGTAACCTTACTCAAGGAGGATGCTTCAGCGCGTAGTTTAAAAGCTGCAGACAAAGAAAGCAACAGCCCCCTTTTGGCATCTCTCTCTCTCTCTCTCTCTCTCTCTCTCTCTCTCTCTCTCTCTCTCTCTCTCTCTCTCTCTCTCCTCTCTCTCTCTCTCTCTCTCTCTCTCTGTGCCCATCCTTCTCTCTCGCAAGCATTTATCTCTTTTTCTACTTTTTACTCCAAAACTCTCTCGCATATAAAAAAACAACCCACAAGAGGGTTGTGGCACTTGCATCTGTTGATCACAACATCTGGATATTGAAATGAAATCACGGTGTGGATATGAAAGTACGAGATTAACTAATGATGCTCCTCGCGTCTTTTCATCCCTCCGTGTCCAAAAAAAGACTTTTTTTCCTGCCCCGTGTTTTGGCTCTTCCAGTAAGCCCCAGCTCTGCTACCCTCCCTCTCATCGCTTTTCTGCCTATGCAGAGTCTAGCTGTGATTTATCAGCCTTTGTGGTGTGATTAAAAACTGCACCACAGTCTTCTATCCAGTCACAGTGGGCAAAGGGAGCTAAAGAGAGACAGAGAGAAATCACGACAAAGAGATTGAGAAATGAAAAGCTGCAAATGTGGGTGAGAGAGAGAGAGAGACCGAGACAGAGAGAGAGACAGAGAGAGAGAGAGAGAGAGAGAGAGAGAGAGAGAGAGAGAGAGAGAGAGTGAGAGAGAGAGAGAGAGAGAGAGAGAGAGAGAGAGAGAGAGAGAGAGAGAGAGAGAGAGAGAGGGAGGAGTTGAGGAATTGAGAATGTGTGTGTGTGTGTGTGTGTTTCCTCTCTGATACAAGTGTGTAGTGCATTTGAGAGGCACCCATGCATCTACAAACGCAAACATTGCATGTATTTGTACATATTTTCACATCAAGGTAGACAAATACAACGCCTGTGGGCCTGTATGTGATGTGTGCAAGTATGTGTGTGATAGTGGAAGAGTACACACACACACACACACACACACACACACACACACACACACACACACTCACACAAATCCAAATACAAGCCTAGAGGTACGCAGGCACAAACACAAAGGCATGAAAGCACACACACATTCAGACACACATAGCCTCTGCTCTTCCTCCTTTCCAATAATGCAATTGTAAGAGCAAAGGCAAACATCACAACATCAATCAGCCAGGAAATAAAGGCACTGAAGCTTACTTTACACAGACACCCCAAGGGCAGGCAGGCACGTGCGCGCTCACCGCGCACACGCACACACACACACACACGCACACACACTAAGCATGTAATCACTGGGGTATTTCTAAACCATCCCTCTCTCGACAACATCAACAACCATGGTCATTTCAAATGGGTGCAGTATACCAAAGTGGGGGTCCTTAATCGATCAGTGGAGAAGTATTGATCATGGGGCTGCCAATGAACAAGTGTTTGGTATTCATTTCCTGATCTGCTCTACAGTGATAATGAGGCAATGAATGACACATTTAGTTCCACTTAGTTCCAAATAACTTATCACGCTGGAGGAGGAATGGAGGAGCTCGCTAGCTGGCGGGAGGAAAGGCAGAAAGAGGAAGGGCACCGAGACGCACACACATCAGCCCTGTCTACAGTCTACTTTTTTGTTTTTGTTTTCTATACTTTGCATGGATTGCACAGACCCCCAAATAATAAAGCTGCTCACTTTTTCTTCTCGTCAAAAAGGCAGAGAATTTCCCCTCCCTGCTCACCACCAGCTCCCTCACAACTGACATGCAACAAACTCCCACACTCATTTCCCAGTTTAACACTAAAGATAACAACGGGCCGCAGTCCAGAAAAGTCACAATATCGCCCCAAGGAATTTCCATTGAGGATGGAGCTAACGCTACAAACAAACAAACAAATTGCAAAATTAATCAGGATCCCCCCCCACCCCACGGCCACCATTTCTGTATCATGGATACAGAAATTACAGTGATAAATTTAATTCATTAAACACAATTTGATCTACTGTCGCCTCACAACTTCCACTTTGCAGTCTTTGAAATCTAATCTCAAAACTGAAGGTTTAAAGGCCGATGTAGAAAATCATTACCGAGTTTCCACAACTTATACCAACAGAGAAAGACGAATGGGGCGTATAAAGACTTTCTCATTATTGAATTTTCCACTAAGAAGCTGACCAGGGCTTGCCAGAGCATAGACATTAAGCCTGTTTTTACATCAAGGCAAGCAGAACTAGAGTCTACTTAAATATTAGCCTACTTTCTACCACTAGACAAAAGGAGTAAGCCATAGCTAGCACCACCATGTGTGCTAGCTATGCAGAAAGGCTGTCCAAGGGTTCGTGTAGATGAGGCTTGTTTGTTCTATGTCCTAAATGGGGCTATGCAGGGCTTACATCTCGGTGATCTTTCGACTATGTGGCCAACCCATCTCTTACACAATGAGCTAGTTTGCACAGCAGCAGTTAAAGTACCATTTTGTCATTTGGAAACCGCTATCTGCTTTGTCTCCTATGTATAACACTGGGACACAACAGCAGAACACAGACAGTTTGTTCCTCCTATCGTCTCTGGTGGAACAACCCCTGCTGGGTGACAAGGGCAACGCTTAGGGTGTCTGCAACGAATACGGCTACAGACACATATATTGGTCCGTATTACTACAAATGCACGGGCTTTCATCAGCGGCTGAATAGTCATTGTGTCACCTCGTTGGGCAAGAGACAGTAACTGAACAGAACCGTTTGAAGTGAGAATTTAAATTTAGACCTCTTTTTTTGTCCACGATGATAGGGAAGCCATAGCCACATTAGCTAGAAGGGTGTTGCATGGGACAGGGAGATGGGGTCTGGCTTCTTTCTGAGAGTAATTTTTAAGAAAAAAAAAAAAAAAAGGTGGCCTGCACACAAAGTCAAGGCAAGTACTCGAGACAGACCACAGCACCATTGTAAACAAAAATTACAGCAGTGGTGACATGGTCTAGACTCTGGGATGGGCAACCTGATCCAGAAAGGGCTGGTGTGGGTACAAGGCCTTTGTTCCAACCAAGCAGTTACACACCTGAGTCTACAAATCAGGGTCCTGAGCAAAGACTATTGGTTGACTAATGGAATCAGGTGTGTAACTGCTTGGTTGGAACAAAGACCTGCACCCACACCGGCCCTTTCTGGATCAGGTTGCCCACCCCTGGTAGTTAGTAGTGTTGAGGGAGCCATATCATTGAACAAGTCATATGACACAGGCACCGAGCGCAAAGTACGAGCACGCATCAACTGATGTCACCTAAATCTGTCCATGTTGCAAGATTCCCCCGCCCCGTTTCTCCCCAATTGTATCTGGCCAATTACCCCACTCTTCCGAGTCATCCCGATTGCTGCTCCACCCCCTCTGCTGATCCGGGGAGGGCTGCAGACTACCACATGCCTCCTAGCACGTGGGAGGATCATGCTATTCCCTCCAATCCCCGCCCCCCCCAAACAGGCGCCCCGACCGACCACAGGAGGCGCTAGTGCAGCGACCAGGACACATACCCACATCCGGCGTCCCACCTGCAGACACGGCCAATTGTGTCTGTAGGGACGCCCGACCAAGCCGGAGGTAACAAGGGGATTCAAACTGCCAATCCCCATGTTACTAGGCAACGGAATAGACCGTGACACTACCCGGATGCCCACGTTGTAAGATTTTTGAGTTAGTCTCTCTTGCAACTGTTGTGTAAAATTCTGCTCTCTCACAGTAGATAGGTAGGCTAGGTATCTGCCTTTATTTTGAAGCTTGTTACAAAAGAGATGTTTTTTTTCCAAGCTGAAGTTTCATATTTACAAATAGTGTTTTCAGTCCTATGATATAAAGATACAAAATGCACATAGCAGCGCACCCTGTCTTGCACAATAATGCTACCATTTTGCTTCAGCATGCTACCAGTAATATTGCTAATTGAAGGCAGGCCATCCCTCTTGAGAGTTAGGCCTAATTAACCACTAAATACATGGAAGTCAATGTCAATTGACAACGGTAAAGTGCATGACCTTGTACAACAGCCTTTCCCTGTCTTTCATACTTTTTTTTCTCTATCTCTAGCTTTCTGATAATTGTACAGGGCCAGACGTCACCATTAGGGTAGATTTTGGTACATTGTTGAACCCAAAGAGGAAAGCTCAATTTCTTTAAAAACATGAAAATGTTAGAATAGGTCATCAGTCAAGAAGACTCATTATGTTTCCACCCTCTCGGCAATTCAGCAGGAGTCTTCTAAGCATCACCATTCAGCATGAGCGAGGGATTGATTGCTAAGAGTCAATGTTAAAAACAAGAGTCATACAGCGAGAGAGAAAGAGAAGGATGGAAGTACTAAAGGTTGGAAGCAAGTAAGGTTTCTTCTGTCGGCTATTCACCCA